>NW_019213769.1:77048-185761 GCF_002532875.2 Varroa jacobsoni
ATACTTGTATCTACACAATACATGCAGTTCAATATAGACAAAAAGCCAGTGAACCATGGAGCATGGCAGGCAAATCATAAGAAATGAGATCATATTCTAAAATAGCTGCCTCTTACTGTGCTCTTATCTACGGACTCTGTTTTGACAACAGTAAGAAGTGAAAGCGAATTCTAATATATTTGTTATTAATATTACGACTAACATCCGAGAAGGAGCGTATTGCAGGAAACTTTCTGACACTATTCCAGTGTACAGTAGAGCCACATCTAAAAATGAAGATCCAACATCATCGATGAATGGAAAAACCCATTTCGAGAAATTCTGTATCTGTTCAGACCTTAGCGAAAATGTTAACAAGTCGTTTAGTGGACAAAGCAAGATACCCGCCTGATTGTCAATGGCATAGTACGTTAATTTATTTATTACACAATTAATTGAGCATGAAAGCTTTATGAGAACTTCTTAATGTCGCTTTTACTGCCGAGTCAGTCTCTTCAATGGCGGTATTAACCGGTGTTATGAAAATTCGTTTTTCGAAAAGGGATTCAGCAGTTCCGTAAAACTGCTGATAGCCATAGCACAGCAGTATGGCAGGCCGCTGTTCATGATGTTAGCTCTAGTGACGACACATTACCATCTGTAGATCGTGTGCCATACGATAGCAAACATGATGCATCAGCGTAATCGAGGCTATACGATGTAAGCAATGCAGAATCTGCATCCCGCCATTATGATCTGTTCAGTTATGTCTATATTCATTTTAAGCAGCATTGATCGATATGTATTAGTAGCAGCTATAATAACTAGAAATATGTGTCGTTTAACAGAAAAATACTGTATGATTAAAATGTTAGACCTATGTCCGGCACTGTAGTTGTGGCATTGCGTGTATTGGTTACGTCATGTATATCAGAAGAGACGCAACCCCAGAGACATATTTACGATACTTTATCATCCGTCGACAAAAATATAATAAATCCCTATTTTCGGCTCTGTTCATGCATTGCAAAAAAACAATTAAGAAGTTGAACTTTTTCGTCGACTAGCCTACTTCATAGAATAGCACTGGTATTTGAGAAGTTATATTCACCGAGAGCTATGGCATCACGCATACACAACTTATGTATGTGTTATAGGAACATAAAAAAACTTCTACGTTTAGCTTATGAGCGATGCCGTCGATTTGTTACCAAAATTACCCAGTAAAATGCGCGCAGTGGTGGTAAAAGCCGCTTCTAATGCTAGGTTGTGGACAAGAACATCTTCACATGCGCGAACAACTTGTTGCTAGTTATTCGAAATTGAGCATTTTCAAGCGTTGTTACCGTACACTCGGATCGATACCGATCGCCACCTAACATAAAGATGTCGAGCGTCATAAAGCGTGTGGGTGAGCAGCGGTACCATTCCAATACCATTTGTGGCCGTTGAAATACATATGCATAATCGACGGCTGTTCCGCCAAACCGTTTTTTACACAACCATCACACTCTAGGTAGGTGGAGCTGTAGTCGCTGTGTTACATGTTTTGCTAGCAGCCGACGCTTTTTAGCGGGTAGCGCAATTATGTCAAAGGGCGAACTTACGTAAGTCGCGTGAAGGCGTGAATCACTGAAAGGCGGACGTGATGAGTCCACATTCTCGTAGTCTATTTATGTACGTGTTTATGTGTGTTTGTAAAAAAAAAATAGGCGAATGTTTGTGTCTGCGTGATTACAATCGCTAATGCGTGCTGTTGTATAGCGGGGACTTACTTCATTTAAGTAGCTCGAGTTTATTGCTATTGCCTTTGATGCTGTAGTAAAAGGAAGTGCGGTTCGAGTCAGCGACTTCGACTCGTTGTTTTCACCACTGAAGTAAATAATTCGATTCACGGTGAAGGAAAGGAGGGGTGTGAGAAAGATTCTCAAATGGAAATAAGAGGAGTCCCACGCCTCCACTCGTTTCTCAAACTCATCGTCTTGTACGATTACCATGTTCATTTCTTTCGACTATAAATAATGCCGTTAACGACGCACACACCAGTGTGTCCATGCGTAAGGGATTGTCGAATAGCTGAACTGAATCAAGTGTACAAATAATTAATTCGCGCACGGGGGTTGGTCGACGGGGGTTCACCAACGCTGGCTTACTGTTGTCTAGCAGAAGTAACTGTCGAAATGATGATAGAAGCTGTGGTATCGTGTTAACAATGTTGGCCGTCGTGTTGGCAATGAACGAAAGAACCTACGTTACGTCTGTTACTTGTCTCTCTCAACTACTTATCATTTAATCGTCCGTTGGTTCATTCATGCGGAAAACATTAACATCGACGTTGCTTCAAATTTACGAAACAGTTTGGCGTAAGGTTTTTTCGCCTTTTTTTTTTTTATTGTTGAGGCGATTATCAATCGATATCGAAAATTCCTTTAGGTAGTTGGGACCTGATTGCCAAATAATCTTCAATATTACGTAGTAAGTGAATCTAACCAAGCATAAAAGTTTTCGAACGTGTGATTGCTTCTCTGTTGACGATTGTATTGAATGGACAGGAACGATAGTAGATGCTACGCGTTGCACTAAAAAAACGTCTAAAAACACGCTCTTTGACCTCTCTGGGTCTCAGTTTTTTGTCAGTTGGTCCAATGACCTGTAGTTTGTGTACTGTCGATATAGGCTTTCAGCAATAGTCGGGTTTCTCTACCATTAGCAGCCTTCTCTTGGTCCATAATTGAATCTTAAGAAAAGTCTTTTGTGTATAACGACGAAACGAAACAGCAATATTGTAAATGACATGCAGCATTTAACGCGTGTGATTAGCGAGCCAAGAACGCTAATAGATATTCCATAAACAATGACCGATCATTCATAATCATTCTACAATAGTACTATCAGGGAATTCCATGTTTCGTCTAAGGACTTTTTGCCCCTTTAGTAGTCAGTCCCTCGTCTCAAATGACTTGAACTGACTATATCGTAAATCGTACGTGCGCCAACAATAGACGTATCAAAAAAGCGGTAAAAAATGCTTATGGAAGGAACTTTTGCTTCGGTTTAACTATCGAGTTCATACATATCGTTGTTCAAGCAACAATTTTCAAGCTTCCTGCCAAAATTGGATGAGTAGTACGGGTCAGCCAAAGAGTAATTATTCGAAGTAACTGTATTTTCTTCATGCATCGTTTGTAATAGCGTGCGACTTTTCCACGAAAAGGTACCTTTGATTTTTCTTGCGACCACGTATCTTATTGTTATACGGTATATATATACATATGCCATGGATATATATATGAGCAACTGTTATACGGGAAAGACTCAGCTACTGCATAGCGGCTCAATGTTTTCGACGCACAGAATAAAGGAAGGCGTCGATCAAATTTCGACAATCGACAATTGAGATCTCATGAAATAAGCATGAAGAAACGTTCAGTGTAGTAAGGTCATTTGCACCGAATAAATAATATTGATAGAAAATTGCTCGTTGTGCATACGGCTTTTTTGACATCAAACCTCAACGGTTATATTCTCCTTTAGGTAATTTCTTTGCCACCTTATGAAGCCATGTGAATATTATGATCTTGGCAGTTACTTGTAGAATTCTTGAGCAATTTAATACTTTGTAAATGTTATTCCTGAACTTCTTCTATGTATGTTCGTGCGTTTGCGATCGGCAATAAGCCTGGTGCCTCCATTATGTAAATATTTGCCCAATAGGTAAGCGCTGCTTTTTGCTGTTATTGGTATGGATATTCCTAATATCGTGCAAAAATGTAATCTTTTTTTTCGGTAATAGTAGTAAATACAATGTTAACACTTTAATTTTTTATAAATTGTTCTTAATACGCTATTCAGACATGAGAGGATCTTAGAAGTGCCATTTTTGACGATTGCGTCCAACCAATATAATTATTATTCATCGCGATTACAACCTCACTTCAAGGGCGAAACTATCCAGTGGTCATGTACAAGATATTCCTCCCTTAATCCGCAATAAAATTTTTAAAAATAGCGATGTGTCAAGCGAGCGTGCTAGGTACAGAGTCGCTTAAGTGTTGTTCGCAACATCGTGCATAAAAAAATATAGCGGAATTAAATTTTGGGCTGATATCAGGTCACCCCCCCCCCCCCCCAAAAAAATACAAAAGCTCAAAACACGTAAAAGGTCCAAAAAGGTACAAGAAACCCCAAAAAAAGACTTACCGTCGGATTTTGTCTGGACAACCTGGTTGACAAAAGATGTTTCCCTTTTCAAGAAAGCCATTAATTTCTGTAAGAAAAAGTCCAGGCGTATCAGAAATGGTTTTTCGATCAGTTCTTTAAATCTAAATCCTTTTGAGGATCTTTCGTTGTCGATCTTTCATGGGAATTTCACGGAAGTTTTCAGAAGCCACACAAAAACTGGAAATAACGTAGACCGTCGATTTTAGGGGCAAAAAAAGGGAAGCTTTTAATCTTGGTGGAGATATAGCTGACCTTTGCTTAACTTTCGAAAATGGCGCCACAAATTTGTTGTTTCGTCATGGAAACACCTTTCTCTTGGTAGCAGGACTATCCAATAAACGTTTACCCGCTCCAAAACGCTACCGCCTGCTAAACTTTGCTCGAATTTGAATGCCTCATCTTGTAGTCTGAAGCCGCTGTATATGCTCTGCACTGTACTAGCGATGTGACAGGTGTGAGTGATCGATGAAAGATCGTATTCCTAGATGACAAGATGCTGAGATCGCCGTTATTGCGAAGCGGTGGCGACCGGCCGTTCGTTTGTTCGATCGGCCTGTTTACATATATGACTGTTGTATTTCCATTGACGCATTGAAGCGTAATAGCGCACAATGTGCAGACAATATGGCATTGCTACCAGCGGACGGACCCATTGGTAGCTGGTCATCCAATCCTCAAACTGCAACGGCTAGATCAAGCTATTATATTGGAAGTACTCAGTGCGTCAACGGCGTTGCCTTCTTTACGGTCATCGTTATTGAGCAAGCAAAAAACACGACAGGAAGAAGACGATAACCAGCCATAACATTATCACCCTATCTCGCTGTGGTCGTTCATGATGAGCAGTAGCGTTAGACTTCATTTTGCTTGAGTTTAGTCCACTTTTATTCACACATCATCCTTTCACTATATTCGGCATCGCTTTGCTTCTTTATTTTTTTCCTATAACATACAGACTGGCTGGCTCGCCAGCGTCGGCTTGGCCGTTCCGGTTCTTGCTGGCGCTGCTGCTTTCCCTATGAACGTCGCGCTTCGTTTCGTGGTGAACGACTTCACCATATGCACGCGCTGACGCCGTCGTTCACGACAGGAACGTCAATAGCAGCGACGACATAGACTAAACTCTGTTCGACCTCGCAGCGCAAAAGAAGGTTCTCGTAATGGTGTCTCAAAGGTTAGAAAACCCGTTGTTTTACGCGATGATAGCAGAAATCGATTTGCCTTGCGCCGTACCATCACGGCTAGATTTTTTTACTGAGATTCTCAGCGTACCTTGTACTATTATGAAACTGACACGGCTGTAATATGCATAACCGAGTAAACGAAAATCCCAAAACGTACGACGAAGAAAAAACGTGTGTTTATTTGATATGCCTTGTAAGCTAACATTTCACTGTTTTGTAATGGTGCATCATGTGTAGTAGTGATCGACAATTGACATCTGTACAAGCTGCTTCCAAGCCCCTGCCGCGGTAAGATGAGGTGGCAAGAAAATGTGCGATTCTAAATCCATAATATAAGAAATAGCTATCTTCTTGCCATCAAATAACGTTGCTAACGAAAAGACCATTTGAATTATGCCATTCAATTAAAAAAAAAAAATATACACAAGAGCAGCTCGACGTGATCGATATTCCATTTGTGAAGCGCAACTAGCTCCATTTTAAGGACATCATTGATGCATGGACTAGAAAAAGCTGGCTGATCTTTTACAGGCTTATACCGATTCGAGCAATGTCAAGGAGCACAATCATATTTAGTCTTGACTAGGTCGTAGAATGAAACAGCAAAGACTGTTGTTGTTTGTTATACAGGTGAAAAACATTCACAGCGATAACGTACTTGCTAACTTGTCTAACGTAACCGCCTAGGTGATCTCATAATACAAATCGTTTGTTTTTTGTTTGTTTCGGTCTCTGTTCGTCTTTGCCGTCGTTCATGGATACGTGTGTAAGTAAACAGGGACCATTCGTATGCATATTGTTAACTTGCTCATTCGTTCACTATACAGTTCCTTGAATAATCACGTGGTCAAAGTAACGAGCATAACTAAGAAATACGATAGCATCATTGGTACTGATCACGCTCTCTGAATTTTGGCCAAAAATTATCTATTTATCTATAAATCTCTCGCAGTACTCTAGTGCTATTAGACAGGGGTAACAAACGGGATCGCCCCCGCCATTGAGACGGTACTTAAGCGTGTTCAATGAGTGAATTCTCTGAGATGAAGACGCGCGATATCTGTCATGATTACCGGATCCGTAACTATCGTTGTTTGATCGTGCTTGGACTGACGGCTGTGCTTTCAGTGGTAGCAGCTTTTTGCTGGATCTTCTCGATTCTTTGTAACGGTAACAATGGCCGTCGTCTCTTGTCGTAATCTGATGATAAGGCAGACGCGCTGAATCGTGCACAATCAAGTTCATAACAAACAACATTGTCTATGAAGACCGTATGAATTGCAGTAACACAAGAACAGTAACTGCATTTCCTTTTAAAGCTACTGATGCTGGTGCTTTTGTCAGACGACGAAAAATAAACAGTCCGGCGACAAAATTCATGATGCAGTAGAAAAATGTAAATTTGTAGCCAGCCTTATTGCAGTTATTGTGCTTGGTACATTTTAGGAGATGATGAGAAAGATAAGGGCCGATAGTTTTATAGATGCATGATACATGAAGAAATATCTGTTGTCCAGTAAGTTTTCAAAACACTTTTCTCTCTATATTCTCATTGAAGGGCATCCACCGTTCGTCGCGTATGAACATACTGAACAACTAGAAAATCATAAGAAATTAGTCCTTGTTCTCAATAGGACTGTACACAATAAACTATCGACCACGTTGTGATCCAACTTCTCTTCGAATAGTCAAAATCAGTGCTATAATTATCAGTCACGAAAATTACTCAAGTTTAACTTGAATTAAGGTAAGTACGGCTTGTTATTATTGTTACTGGTAACGTTTTTCTTTAGTTGCAACAATACACAAACGTAAAATGTGGTTTAAATTTTATCCCGTTAGTTATTCTTGGTTTTTAAAGTCGATCAAGGTACAGATTTCGTGGCCCAGTCCAAGTATCGCTCTTACTAACAGCGATCGTCATCTTGAGCAAAATGATTTGGCCTAGAGCAGAATTGCGAAGATCTTAAATATGGAAATTAAGTCTATCTAACGTCATATCTGTTGTTCATACATATTTCGAGTTTGGCCTGGTTTATGTCATGTGTTTAGTTATGGCACTGCCAATCAGCCAAAATCGATTGATATGACGATAGCCTGAACAAAAGAACCTAAGTAAAAAGACAGAACAATTAAGGCACATTATGTTTCTGTGCTATTTAGCTGATTCACAAAACTAATTTCCAATGATGACGGAATATTGAGACGATTGCAGGGTTCTACGCCACGCTACGGCAGATATTTTTCTTGAAATGAAATTTTCTCAATAGTTTACCAAACATTCCCAAGCCAACTTCGGGTGAATAACATATCATGTTTATGGAAGAGGAGTTTTGAAAAATGGCGCCATTTGTTCAAACTTTCTATAAGCAGAAAAGGCAAAATGCGAAGGAGAACCGCGCGTAGCATGAGTAAATTGCTGGGATTAATTTTTTTTTATCATACTTTCTGACTGGATAATATTCTGTAAGTTTCGTGTTTTTTAATGTACAAAATCTTTTTATCTACATAAAATAACAATTTGTATGTACATATTACGCCGCTAGTTCTGTCTCAAGGAGACTAAATCATATTTTTTCTGACCGCCTTAATTATAACTGATGACTTTATTCGCACGTTTTATTTGCACTAATTGATATTCTGTTCTGTACACTACAAAATCATATAAACCTAGATGACCCTAACATGCGTCGATGGTTATTCGAGTCCGGATGGCGGACAATTTGTAAAAGGTAGGTATTAATTACCCGCTGCAAACAGGCCGTCATTTTAGGATGCAAGCAAGTTGAGTATTCTTGACCACTGACTTAATGCCAGCCAGTTTCAAGGAGTGTCTAAGGACAAGAAATTTTAATTCGACACGATTGGGGAGCGGGCGTCATTATCCAAGAGCATGGGGTCACTAGCGTGAAAGGGTTACCATATCTGGCAGTTAAACGTCACGGGTGAAATTATACAAGACTGACGTAGCAATTGAAATGGCAGCTGGATAATCGTTTAGCAAAGCAAGACGAAACAACGTTGCAGGTTACTAGGTTTTTAACTGAGATGCGTTGTGTTGCTTGTTTTCCAAAGTTCAAATAACAACTTATTAGTTAAACGCCATTAATCTTGAGGGTGTAGTGGCCGACCGGAAACTCCATAGAGGAACCTGAAACCTCATTGAACTTTTTAGTAACCTACCTTCATAACAACGTTCTTACAACTTTCCAATCTTCAGTTACTTATAGTCTACTAGTGTCCATTATCTAGCTGCGAGATTATTTTATATCTGGGCCTCAAAGCTACTTAACTGAAACCTTTAGAATTTCGATTTTGAAAATAGTGATCTGTCATTGTCATAATCGCTTTTTTTTTCATAAGTCGTCTATGCTCATGTGTAGAAACGCAGCAACGTCATATGTATGCCCGGTTGTGTACGATGGTCTAACTGATAAATCGTTATCAGACGAGTACAGAGTGTTTGTCTATGTCTCTCATTACTATGCTGGATAGCAGATGTAGAAGTTCAGATTGTCGTTATTGTATCGGCCACTAGATAGAAGAATATAGATATTATGCTGCAAAAACAACTTATTGGTCCCACTTTCCCATAGGCTGTTTAATGCTAAGACCGAAACAATGCTTTTGTTGCATTCGTATGAGCTGACTAAACAGAATGGAAGTACCGGAAATAGGAAAAGGTGGTAATCGATGGGGATCTTTTGCATTGGACGCTTTTTTTTGAGGTGCATTGGCATTCAGTCGTCTGGGTTTCCCACGGCAACTGTTGACTAGAATATTTTTTGTTTCCTTGTTATTGCTTGTCGTAGAAAATGCAATCCAACTGCGTTCGAAGTAAGCCAATAGGCCAATATATATAAAGAAAAACGTTAATCTAATATTTGAAAATAGCATTGCTTCATGAAAGTGCGATATTTTGTGACAGACAGGTTTTTGTTGCTTTCGAAATATGTTATTGTCAGCCAGCGCACAAATGGGTATTATTACTAGTCGGGTTTTTGGAAAGCGAATTGCCCTGAGCCAAGCAGAATGAAAAAAGCCCGACCGGCGTACGAGAATGAAGTTATAACAGCCCGCTTTTCAGCGAAACTACAAACCTCCTTAAAGAATCCAGAAAGAACATTTCGAACTTAACAATGAGCTTTATAGAAGCTCGCTATTGACTTTTTTGCGGGAATTTTTTAAAATGAAGATCAAAAAAAAGCCATGTAAAGACGGTCGCTTCTCTTTGATTTGTACTTTAGTTAGTGACTTGTAATGAAAACTAGTTCTTATATATATATATACACGTATAGATACAAGGTGAGTGAGGTGGAGCTATATGGACCACTGGAGTATATGTGTCGACGCTGATTTTGCAGAAAAACTGATAGAACTGAGTAATACTAGAGTATAACTCAACTTCATAGAAATGCATATACATCTGAAACGGAGGCATCGTATTTTTGCATTAATTGCCACCAAGACGCTACAGGGGTTTTTACAGGTTTTTTTTCTTAAAAAAAGAAAACAAAGTTTAAGTGACTTTATTAGTAGAACGCACTACTGGAGAGCAGTGTGTATATTGCTGCTTCCCGAACAAAATGAACTTGTATATATCTGAGCCATTCAAAGCTCTATACTGACTTATAGCGGACGAATCATGCTATTTAATCTACTTAACTTGCTAATAAATGATTATAGAGAGATTAAGATAGCAGCTATATTTTCGACTATTTCTAAACCGAAACGCGTTTTCCCTTCAGCTTTGTCGAACGACTGATTTGCTGGTACGAAATAATTAGTGACCCGTATAACTGCACGAGCTACATAAGTATCTTCAATTGATATTTTCAATTATGAAGGTATCTATTTGGGAGGACTTTGAGGAAGTTCATTCGTTAACGTTTCTTCATATGTCGATCTATATACTAATGCGTTCAAAATGATCGAGTAAAGTTCAGCGCCAGTGCCTCCACTGCCTTCTGATTCCGTCTCTGCTATGGCTTACTTCTGTGTTCACTGACTTTTACTTTCTGGTCAAATCCAATCGTCCTTGAATTGCATATATACATCTATACGTGTGTGGATACATTCATCTCTATTTAAATTTATTTCATATTATTCATTTATTCTGTAAGCATCGTAGATATCACAATCAATACTGCCTGTGTATCGTAATGCTAGCAGCTGCACCCACGACCCAATCACGTCCCTCACTTCTTGTACGAGAAGCACTATCCTTTTTATACTAAGAACCAATTGCACTGACCAAAAGCCAACGGCTGAATGTCCTGTTTTGCACTCCGTTGTTGCAGTGTTGCACATTGATTGTTTGCATTTTTTATTTAAATTTTTGTCGAATCGGCGCGACAGAAGAGCGGTAATTATACTAATCCATTAGCAAGCAGTAAAACAGCATTTGTAATATATTTTGTAACTGGTAATATATAATTATATGGCCGCCATTGTCGGCCCGAGCCATCTTAATTAATGTCAGATCAAAAGTTAATTAACCAACACCGTCAGTGACAATGCTGATGAGATTTAACGAACGTTGTTGGGCCAGTAGAAGCACTATCATCTTCTTAACTGGGACGCAATTTTCTTCCGTTTACCCCCAAAAACTGTACAAGCTCAAATGTTAAAGATAAAGCATGCAAAGGGCCTGTCAAGTAAAATAGACTTTTAAGCTTTCTATCAAGAGTTGAATGCTAATGCGAGCTGACGTTCAAAAGCATCTTCGATAAACACTGTGATAAACTAAGTAAATACAAATGTTTGTTGCCTTGTTATACTTCATTCATAAAAAATGGTAATCATCGTTGTTTTTAGCTTCAGTTCTTATCCTAACTATGGAAATCCTAAATAATAACGCTTATGCATCAGCTATGCACGCTGTTTATACAACCCTTGTTCATAGGAACACTCTCCAGCAAAACAGAGCGCTATCCATTATCGGTTATATTTACGACAATACTTTGTAGTCCAGTAATCATGAATTTAATTGGCTATTCTTCATCTATGTGACAGTTAATTGAATCGACCACTATTGCCAAAATTAGGCCGTCGACTCCTGAGTTTATCGCAGGCCGTAACGACCAGTATTTTTCGCAGCTGCCTAATTAGTGCAGGAGACTAGCCTAGATAGCTTCTACGGTTTCATTTGTTAATAAAAAGCCTAAGAAACAAGTTTTTCTCTTTTTTTTTTTTGTAACAGATGATTTCCCACTTGAAGCTTATTAGCAGCGGGAGCTGTATGTAATATATAGTAAATATTCCCCCGCATATTAGATAAAAGCAATCTCTCGTAAAATAAACCGTTGTGCGCATGTAAGGTACCTAAAAACGCTTTTTCTCTCTTCTTTTTTACAGTTTGGCCTAGTTTGATCCTATTATTGACCGTTGCAGTGATAGCTCGTAGCTGAGAGTCTCGTTGCCCACCCACGTTGAATCCATATTTCGAAAGGCTCATTTCCTGATATTCCTACCAGGGAAATTCTTAGGCCAAATGGACTAACTGTTTTTTCCCTTTTAGCTAGTTTTCGACTTTCGTTTGATATACAAATTGTATATCCCATTTCAATGTGTCCAGCATCTTGAAACTTCGTTGCAATCATCCTATCTTGGCATAAATCAATTTTCTGTTTAAGGTTCTCGTCCCTAGGTCAACCTTATTGTTTTCTACCTGTAAAACTGGCGTTTTTGGTTTGGAAGTTGTCTTGCATATGTTCTAAGTATGCGTTTCTGACTACTCTGGGCACATGAATAGACGTCCATGTGACTAGTATCGAAGAGCATTACTAATATATACTTACTATTTATTATGCTTTTGCAATGCGAGTTTAGGATTTGTTGGGATGTTGATCGACTTCTTCTAGATGCCTGTATATAGTGGGGTCAAATCTGACGACCATGCCATTATCCTGGGGCTGACTGGTGATCGTTCGATAATAGTTTGCAAAAGTTCCGTTAAACTTAAACAATTTACTCATAATACTCTATCTAGGCTGAATACGATTAACGTAGCATCATCCCTGTGTTCCTATCGATGACTTGTTTCTTTTTTACGGTAAGAGCGATGGAAATAGCTTTTTTCGTCTATGAATCGATTAGACAGCATCTCTGTTCGTGCCGGCGGTTGTAATAGGCCCTATAATTAACGGATAGAGAGATTGCGCTGCTGATAACATGGCGGACTGTTGTTATTGTTCCGGCCTGTGTAACTTGAAATATTAGCACAACATCATAGAGCAGTATTACTCGCTGCAAAAAAAAACTAAGCGGTATTCGTCTCACTGTCACCATTGTTACCTGCTCCTCGTTGTTATTATTGCAGGTGCTTAGCTAGAAAAAAAAAAAAAAAAAAAGACGATGCGTGCTATTTCGTTATGGATTAGGCTTCCCGTTTTGCCCTTGCCAGTCAGAGTTTAGTTACAACAATACCTTTCACTGATCCATGATATTATCTGGATCTAGCATCAACTTTGCCAACATTGGAGCTTCTGTGTCTCTATTTAGCCCTCTTATATGTAGGCAAAACTGATTGCTTAAAATTTGCTTGTGCTTAGATGACAGGGAAAGAAACGATCCATTAATGAATTGGATAAAGCAGAAAAAATATCAGACATCTTTATTGCATACTAACGATTGCAGAAGTATGAAAAGCAGACGATTTTGAAACAGAAATAATGAATAATCGTTTCAATGACTTGTGTCCGTTAATGGCTAATCAGAGCTTTACTACTCTGGAAGGTTTTGAGCGCAATATCCATTACCGCCAGGACGATGTTTTTGAATATGATTAAGGTTTTCATTCGCGACCGGGGACGGGGAGAATCTCTGTACGATAGGCTATTGATCTAACTACAATACGGCCTAAGCTAGCATAACTGTCCGCTTCATAGCTATGCAGGTGTTGCTGTAAATATGAAGACTGTAGTTCTGATTGACAACCTGAATATAATGTCTAGACGTAGAGCCTCAAGAATAGTCAAGCTTGTCCACTGCAGGTCAAGTCCAGCTGAGCCTGCCGCTACACCGCGTGACTGAATAAACCTTGTGGTGACGCATCAATATAACTGTTACTCGAATTGCAAGAACCGTCGCGGTCTAATTGTTTCACGGTCGTTTCTGTCACTTTTACTGCTTCATTGTCCAATAACAGGAAGTTACATTTGTAGCCGTGAGATCGCATTGCCTTATTTAGAGCTTTGACAAGTTTATTTGTTTAGTATCATAGTATCGTGCCGATACCACTTTGCTTTCAACAGACATCTGCCGTCTGTCTGTGGATGATGATTCCCAATGTTGTGCGCTGATTAGAGTATTGATCCTGTCATCGACTTTTTTTTTTTCTAAATCACCATTCGTTCAGTTCCTGTGAACCGTGCAATATCCTGCGTTTAATATATTCCATCTAGTTTGCTATATATATCTACTATATTTCTATTATTATAGCTCAAAAAGATCAGATCAATCCCGCTGGGACGTTGCAGCACTCAATCAACCCACATATCGATCTGTTTACCGATCTTATTATCTGCGACGACGTGCACGTGTACCATATGCACGCTGTGTGCATATAAGTGCTTGGATCCATTGCACAGACCGTTAAGTACAACATTTTGGAAATCGAGGTATTAGTATCGTAGTAACGATATCGATAAAAATGATAGACTACAATGCATACGAAATTTGAATAATCGTTATCTCATCATTATGTCGTACTTATAGTGATTTGATTATGCTGATTAATATGTCACGACGATGCTGGCTGAATACTTGTTGCTCCCCTAGCTGTTGTTGGCGGACTGTTATGCTGTTGCTGCTAATGACTTCGAGCGGGGGGGCGTGTTTGGGTAGGCAGTGGTATCAAAAATAGCAAGCAGCGCCGCCGTGGCATTACACCCATTTAGCTATTCGACGGCCATCGGGTCGACAGTCGCTGCAATAACGGGTTCTGAATGAGCTGCGATCACAAGCGACGGGGTCGCTTATTGGCCACGAGTCGTCGGCGTAAGGAAGAAAAGAAGCAAACGACTTGCGTCGATGATGACGACGCTCGCAGGCACACAGGGTTTTGTACACATGCGGTGGCCTCCCTTCTCCCGCACATACAAGCGAAGCAAAGATCAGTCACAATACTTCACTGTTACAACCACTAGCGCCACGATCGAACTCAATAGCAACGATACACCTAATAATAATAATAATATTTGTAATCATCGTTTCCAAGCAAGGCGGCAATAGCGTCGGTAGTAGTATTCATAGAGCGCATGAGTATCACCATTACTGTCGTCGTCATGATAAATACCAAATATTAAAATTCGCCAGCAGCAGGACCAATAAGAACGATGAAAGACGGCTTTGTGCGTGTGCATAGGTACATGCATCATATACATGCCTATAGTTTCATATGCGACTACTTGTCCATGGTCGCCGTCTATTGGCAGGGTCAGTAAACTACAACACTGATACCTCTTGATAACAAGAGTAAGGGCGCCAGTGCGGCTGGGGCGGCGGCAGCAGCAGAACAACAACAACTTCGCTTGCGAAAATAGTATGAAGCTCTGCATGTACATACGTATACCGTAATACAAAACATAATAAGGTATTCCAAGAGCCTCGTCGGGAAATATTTGCGCCGAACACAGTCATAAAACAGCATCATCATGAGGTGAACCTCCCGCCTCCCCCGCGCCCACAGTACACGCGCGCGTGCATATACATATACACACACATACCCACACCCATAGATACACAGGAAGTTTTATGTAAATAGCCGAAAAATCACCCGCCATACGTAAACTGGTTACTTACATATGAACGAATGGATTATTCTCTATGATCGTACTGAGACTTCAGAGTAACCTTACATGGTCAGCGCATATGTTGACGTTTGTTTACGACCTCAAACTAACTGAAAGGATGACGAATTTCACGTAAGTATATAAATATAACCAAATGTTAGGGGATGAGGGCAAGAACAGAGACTGCTAGAAAAACAGATATTTGAAGGTATAGGTTAGCACAGACGTTGGACGAGCCTCAGTCAGGGTCCAAGTACCGCACGACAGTTTCCAGAGCGATTTTTCCCGATGAAATTCGCCAAATAGCAGCGCTTCCGCCTTTCCCATTTTTTTCGCTTCGTTCCATGTTTCGTCCGAGTCCAAGCTTCAAACCCTTCATTCAAACTTTCCCTTGTTAGTTACATGTCGTAGCATGCATTGTTCGTACTTAATGTGAACGCCAACTACGCATTCCTATGCCTAGCAACTTTGTTTCTTTTCGTGTATTTATATCTGTGTATGTGTGCGTATGCATTCATGTTTTACGAGCTTTGCGTTTTTGTGCTTGCTGGCCCTTCCCTATGCTTTCTTCGTCCTCGTCGTTCTTTTGCTTCATTTTGCCTATTGAGGGCTTTGCTGGTTGGCGACTTATTGGCGCTTACGGTTTGAGGCATAACGCTAGCGTAACGCTCGTTGACGCCCACGTGATGACTTTCTCTCCGTTTTTCTTCAAGTTGGGGAGTGCGCGTAAGCGCGTGTGGATACACACACCGATATAGCCAGCACAACCCTGAATGCAAACAGACCGACGCCGACAGACCCACTCACGCACGGTCGCCCTGCCTTCCATTCGTTCATTCATTCACACACATTAGTTCGCATATTCGTTGGTCCATCTATACATCCATTCATAGTCACTCAATGGTCCATCTAACGCTTTTCCTACATCATTGATGATCCATTTATCGTCAGTGTCTATTTACTGCCATTTATTGTTACGGAAGAGTGAAACTACGAAATGAGAGACCCTGCAGAGACGGCAGTCTTTGCGGTAACTATCGCTATCATCGACGCCGACAACAGCAATAGCAGCAACAACAGCAACAAACTGTTGTTGCTTTCGCAAGAACAAAACGAGCTGCGACTGGCGCTATTTTGCGAGCGATCGGTGAGAGATGTTTGCTTAACAGCCAACGGTGTACTTTATTATTAGTATCATTAGCATTTAAATCATGGTGCAATACATTTAGTATGTCGAATAATGCAACACGCAAGGAAAGCCGAAAATTGAGACAACATATGTTATGTTGCAAATTGACAGACAGGGCATTCACACAAGCAAGCGCTGCTTTTTTTTTCTTTTTTCTATTAGATTAATATGGCCGGTACGATTCCTTGGTGAACTGCAGAAGCAGAGTAATGGAGTACTGTGTACGCTGACGGCGTTGTGATGCAACCCATAGTTATGATCCGTCGTCAAAGAAACTGACGCGTACCTATCGACGATACAACCGTTGATTTACGTTGAGTAATTTATAAGACTGAAATATACTTTTGATAGCTTATAAGATTAACGGTATCATCCATCGATGCACTTCACTGCACCCCCAAGCTACCCAGATCGTTCGATTGAGCGTTAATAAACACCGACTAATCAATGCTTACTTTCTTCAGTGATGCAACACTATTGATGTTGTTGAGCTGTTGTCAGTTCCTTTTGAGTGAGGGGGCTTCCTCACCCCGCCCGATTGTCCTGAGCCGTTATCATTGGTACTATGAATTTCCATTCAGTAGCAAAAGCAATTTTGTTCAGGCGTGGATACGGCAGCCGGCTCCTCTTTCCTCATATCGAAAACCCTCATTTGAGTCTTTTTGCTGTTATAGTTATAGTGTCGATAGCCTCGTGCTGATCGTCAGCGTCATCACTTTTGTGATACTGTCCCCATAGGCCTTCTATCAACAATCAATAACGACAACAACGATTGTAATAGTAACGACGCCAATGGAGCCAATATGATGTGAATGTTGTGCGCCTGTTGATCTGGCTGACTGCACGTTTATATATTACAATGTGTTTTCAACTGTTATTGGTCGATGACGATAATTTCATTAGTTTTATTACGACAATGACGACGACGACGACGACGACCCAATTTCGTTTATAGTAAAAATTTTTTTTCGTTTTTTACTCGTACTTCAGTAATGCTTTACTTGTATCTGCAATGCTACAAACCAGTTTTTGTCGTAGCCAATCAAAAATGGTTCCGGTAGCAATTGATGAAGTGTAGTTGCTCGTCGAGTGTTTCTGTGGTCAATACCGTCAGTACTGTCAAAGTCAAAAAGAGGCTCGTAGGCTGACGCATTTCATTGAAAATTAACGGCCGTTTAATTAAGCCAACATGATCGGTATGGGCCGTTCGCTCTGTTTGTAACTCGTTATGGCTGTGTTATCTATTCAGTTTATAATAAGCGCAATTACTCAGCTCTACGCTATCCGCTCGATCGCACAATTTCATGTTAGTATTTTGAGCTCCGTCGCCCAATCTAAACGTTTAGCGAGAAGACTGCTTCAAGTTATATCCATTGTTGTCTGATTGAGAGTTAACAAAAGGTTACTGTATTCGACGTGAGAGAAATTACTATAGAGGAGTGATTGCTTGTTTTATCGCTTTGTAAAAAAACCTCCTCTGCGGGCCCATCAAGTTGAGCGCTTTTATATTTATGCGAAGACGCACGTACGCTAATATATCGTGCTGTCCGTATCGTATAGTCGCGCGTACTGCCACTATTACGTCCACAGCGGCAGGCTTCTCTTTGGTTATAGTTATCGTTGTCGTCCACGTTCGCCGCTGCTGTTGTTGTCGCTTGATAATTTAATTGTTCGTAAAAATAGGTGAGAAGTTAAAGATAGCGTTTGCGCTACCTTCTATTTAGATTCACTTCGGCAGCTGGCCTGACACTGATTGACTGACTGACTGACTGACTGAATATAAAAAATAGAAACGAGAGAGGGAAAAGTGGGATGGGTCTAGACTAGCGGCGCCTAACGCCGTTGACGTCGTCGCCGTTACCGCTAGCGTCTGTGTCTTGGCGTTCGTTTGTAGTGGTGTCGCTACTGTCGACGGGTTGTAGCTTTACCGGTAGTTGTAGTACTGGCAGCAGTGACATATTTGGTTGCTTGGTCATAACGACGATTTTGGGTCATAGCTTAAGCAGCGGCAATAGAAGGAACTGTTTTCGTCTCCATCATCAGCATTAAGAGCGTCATTATTATCATAGCTAATGCGGCTACAGCGACGACCGTCTCCTCTTCCTTGGTTTCTGAATCTACGGTAATTCTTCTGTCCTCGCTGTCACTGCTGCTGATGCAGCCGACAGATGCCCACGTTTTGCTAGAACAGGAAAAGCATGGGATAAAAGAGAACGGCGAACGCGAGCGGATAGGCGGCTAGCGATACCAGCCGCAATAGCAGCAGTAGCTGTGCGACGACGTGACGACAACGTAAACCGTCTCCCGAGCTGCGGTGCTGGTGCCGCGGATACTGATGCTTATAATGATGATGCTGATGATATTGGCGCTGAAGTCCTCCCCACACCCTCCGATTCCCCAATTCCTTTAAAGCCTCTACTGGTACCAACGTTGACACCAATCATCGCGTTTTTCTGCTGCAACTGACAGACGACAGAGTGCCTCCCTCTCCACCCAAAGGAGCGTAGAAATACGGAGATGCCGCCACCGCTGGTCGCCCGTCGACGATGATGACAACAACCAGCCAGGGGAACGAGAAGGACGAAAAAGAAAACGACGATCACGGAAAACACGAAGCGCACTGTCAATCCGCGAGACGAATACAAGCGTCAAATGGCAACTCTGACAAGATTTGATAATTTATGTCAAAATAGATTGGGTGGTGAATCGACGCGAGAGACTTCCGACGATAGAGACGTCGTGGGAAACTTGTGTAAGAACGGCAAGAAAAAATCTATGATCACTGACAACTTTCTAAAGGAGTATCGGGAACTGTCTTGGAATATAGACCTACATAATATTGTGTTAATCTCTACAGTGGGAAATAATACACGGATATATTTATTACGTTTACTTTAAAAATAGAAAAAAAGATTAGCAACAATTTACTTCAGGGGTCAAGAAAAATTCGCATGCCTTACAGGTCACTTACGTCTCGCATCGGACTACCTTCATATATCTGAATGTAGTATCCTTGAAGTTTAATAATGTGTATCTACCAACTTAGCAAAAACTGGTAGCTTATCACCAGCTACTTCATTATTATTACTATTATTATTATGCATTGATCAAAAATATCAGTAGTATTAACGTAGTATTGCCGCTGCTGACGATGTTGTTGTTGTTGACCGAACAACGGTGCGCGATGGGCACAATGACTAACGCTTGAAAAATATGTAATAACAAGAAATAGAAACAAATCAACTAACCTAGAAATAGCCGCGGCGAAGGGCGCCGACAGGGGCAATCACGACAACAGAAGCACTGCCTAAAATACAGTTAAAAACAGACAGACGGTAGCTACAAACGGAGAGAAGATGTGTGCAGTTATAAATGCGTAAAGAAAGAGCTAAGCCATGTTATTCTAGCAAAGATACAGGACAGCGACTATGTGACAAACTAACTCATTGGAGCGCAATGGGGCGAACACATGCCCACATTGTTGGTGGAGGGGTCGGATGATGAAGCAACTAAAGCAAACAGATGAACGCACGGACCAGGACCATCAGGTTTGCCCAGATGTCCAATTGACATACTTCGCTATCTTGCCACTAGGTGGCGCCTCATCATCAAAAATTAGCGCCAACAGGCGTGGAAGTTACAGCAAGCGCAATAGGACCAGCGAACCAAACAATAATGTTATTTGTGTGCAATAAAAGCGATCCCAATAAATGTGTACATAAGTATTCATGTATAAATTATGTATGTATCGAAAATAAGAGAATATATATATATATATGTATATGGAGGGAATGTATGTTTCAGGGAATTAATGCCAGTTCGAGCAATTCTAAAATAGGGAATGGCTAATTTAACGAGATGTGCGAACCAGCTAATATTATCGGCAACTCAATTGCTTCGCGTTTATCCTATATCAGTCTCGTATCGTCTCTCTTTATCCCTCTGCTTTCACGATGCATTGTCGTCGACACCGGCGTCGTCGCGGCTTTCGATGGTTATCTTCTCGCCGTCGCCATCGTGTTCTATCGGCGATTCCGAGATTTTGTCTCGACGCTACGCATTTCTCCGCGATAGATAAAGCTTTGGTCGTTACAAATAGCGGTCACTTACCGTTTTTACGGCGAAAGCCAACCGGCTGAATATGTTAAAGGTTCACAGCAAGCTTGACGACGCTAGTCCACTATAGCATGGTGTACCTTCATTGCTGGGAACGAAAAGTTTTGTTTTAGGAAACACACAGTTTAAATGATTATTGCACTTGATTAAGGTAGACGGTACCTTGGAGATATGCTAGTACTGTTTTTGTGTGTCATGCAATGCTGTGGTTTGTGTGATGTGTATAATAACAACACCAGAAAAAGTAACGCGGCTTGCTTCGAAAACTCCTTGCCGCTAACGCACATTCGAATCCGACGCATATATTAAGTGTTTTTTTTTTTTTTTTTATGTTGATTAGAACGCGGGAGATAGGAAGACACTTCGGTTATCCGCAACAAGCGTTTCTGTTATGGCTATTAATTCATCGAAAAGGTATTGCAATAGAGGCGTCTAGTAACAGTTGTATGCAGGCCGTTGCGACCGGGCCAATTTAAAGTCAATCATTCTCCCCTTTGCCAAACTGATATTTATGGCGTTTGATGTCACTGTTACCAGGCGGCAGATTCCGTTCGTCAGTTAGTTTGTAGCCGAGTGAATTGTCGTGTGTTTACTCTTAACGCTACTGATTTACAAATTGTTAGTTGGATAAAGTGTTGCCAATTAGTTAACACCCAAACAGTTTTTTCGCCATGACTATTATCTCTCTGTATATCAGTAAACGTTTGCATAGTAGGATCCCGAACGGTGCCGCCATAAGCTTCAGGTGCATCTCGGAGAGCTTCAAGTAGAACTAAGTGAGGTCTTCAACCGGTGCGCTAGCGAATCAATCGTTCATCTCATACACTTACTCAGTCACTGACACAAGCAAATAGAGTAACTGTACCAAGCTGTCATCCATACAAACTTGAGTAAACAAAAGAAGTTATTAGTACATATTATAAATAAATGCAATGATAACTATCGTTTTGAAACTTTCAAAGTTCTTTTTTGCATTACCGAATGCGTCAACTAATCTACTTCACCGTTAGAAAATGCCTACGCTGCTTTTTTTAGTCGCCTGTTGGCCACTACATCGCTCGTTATATGCGATTTAAATCCTAGCAATTCTTATTATTTCTATAATTTTTTTTTCTACTTACCGTTGATGGTAGTTGGTCGGTGCAATTTTTGTCGTTGGCTATTGGCGATACTTGAATGTTAGCGTTCGGCCGCCGGTATCACCTTGTACTATATGATAGACAGAATGGTGATTTGTAGGCGTTGTTCTGACGAATGTTCGGAGTTGACCTTGCACGCATATAGAAAGATCAGAAAGCATACCTGTCTAATAATTATATTTTCTGTTGTATTCTGACCGAATTAAATGTAGAAAGCAAAAAGTTTGGCACTGAAACATCATAGCTGATCTGCAATGTGGCCATTGTTAGGATATCGGCATAGATCATCATATGTTATCGTAACGCTTATTTGCTTATGGCAAAAACACAAAGGAAAATGAAGTCCGTAGTTTATCTTCCACCGTCTATGCGAATGGTCGGACTCAAGACTCGTATGGTAATGTACTGAGCTCAAATCAATGCAAACAGTTAATTTTCTAAAGCCACTTTCTAAGTAGGTAAGGCACAACTAGTCCTAAATGTAAGGAATTAAACTAGGCATTGTGACTAATTTTGTGGTCGTCTTTTTTCTCGTGTTTGTTTGTGTTGCCGATCCTAGACGTTACCGATATGTCTGGCGAACGTAGGGGTCTGTCGGCTCTACAATACTGGTGTCAAAAGGCAACTCAGGGCTATCCGGGGGTGCGAGTGTCTGACATGAGTTCAAGCTGGAGAGATGGTCTGGCATTCTGCGCACTCATTCATCATTATCGGCCCGACCTGATGTAAGTATTCCTTACAATAATATAAGTACAACTTAAGATTCATTGTGAGATATCTTCATTGAATATAGTGTTGAATATAATACGAACTAGACTACTGCTTATTTTCCAAGATGCAGCACTGATGGTAAGTCGGCATATATATATGCCCCTGATATAGCTTGCCACCAAATGAAATCCATTTCGAAACTTAATCTATATCATATTCCGGTTGATAAATGTTAAATAATGCACTTTGTTTCATATGTGCCGGCAAGGTAGTTCCTGACGGTGTTGTTTATTAAAGTAAATGGATTTAACTTGAAGTCCGAAGCACTCATTGAGAAATTAAAAAAAACATTTTTCTAATATATGGTACCTATATATTGAAGCAGCAGGCGCGAGTATTGCAATACTGGTACGTCGAGATTCGTTCTAGTCTTACCCTCGTTACATAGGAAAAACGTGCTTACGGTAAATTAAGAGTCCTATAAACATAATTCGAAGCCTCAAAAAGCCCAAAAGGTGCGAGGGGCTCAAAAAAGTGCATCTGGAAGACCCTCCAGAAGAGGAAATATAGATAATAAAGATTAAGAAAGGAAAGAAGAAATTATAGGAAAGATAACCTATAATTTTTGTCGTACGGAACAGCTCTTTGTGCTCTTATGATACACTCTGAAGCGCACTCACTGAAATTTCTCCTGAGAGTCTTGCGCTTTACTACATTTAGACAATTCGTCAGGAGTCATACAATTAGTGGAAACGGCAGGAACCGCTAATTCTATATGTCTATTATCACGGTGCAGGTTTGTCCAGGATAAAGACATCGAACAAAAGTTGATTTCTTTCCGGCGTTGTCAAGATGAAGTTTCTGCCTCAATCACAATGGGTTTGTGGTTTGGGTCTAAAGAAAATAAATTTTCTATTAGGGGCAAAAATAACTCGTGATCCCATGCCCGCTACAACAGATCCCCACAAATAGTGGTAGTTCTCAGCTAATACAGATTGGACCTTTCAACACGTGGTGCTGCGGTCTCGAGCCGTAGCCAGAAACTCAATGCCCTTGCTGTGCATAAAGTAGAATTAGCAATTATTTCACAGGTTGCGAAAAACGTTTATGTGAGAAGAGGCAATTTTTTCAACTACAGTATAAAATAGTTTTCCAGTTACGATAAATGCCGTCCTTATAACAAGATTACTTTTGTTCTTAACTGTGAAGCGATCTTCTTTCTGATGCGTCCCTAGTGACTTCAACATATTTTGCTCACTTACGTGTCCCGTTGTATTACGGCAGAAGCGTCGGCTGTGGTCGACTACTCAACTCAGTCTATTAGCTGCTATGTATTTTTGCTAGCAAGTAACAATTGTTCGGATGGGTTTCCTTTTACGCTGTTTAAGAATACAACGTTCTACACGACGGGCGTAAAGGCTGAAGCTAAGAGCTTCATCTTATACCATCTGGTATCTCGTAAATGCGTGCACGCAAGCAAAAATCGATGCACGCACAAACGGGCGACGGATGGCTAGCATGGTGACCGCGGTGCTCTATATTCGAGCGTCAGAAAATGCAGCTATAACCGTGGCAGCTGGATGGTATCTAGATGTTGTCAACCAATATCATGAGCTTAAATTTCCAGAACTTTCATCTGTAATCTAGTCAGTCGTTGCAACTAGCACCCGATGAAGGGAACGACGGTGAGTCCTCCTATACAGCTTCGGTTTTCCGTCCGTGTGACAAAATAATTATAGGTCAACATTTTCTAGGGTCCGAGCCTCCTGCAATCGGGTTCACAACAGCAAACGACTATCTGTCCGTTTGAGTAATTGCGGGGATTTGACTGTATTTCCAGTTCGTAGCATTTCAAGCGTTCAATAATATGTAAGGGTAGAGTTTGCAGTGAAGTAATACAACGCAGCATCACAAGTGGTTCTTTTGAAAAGTGACCCAGCTTGCTAATGGCAATGTGCGTGATGTTGTCGAACATTTCCGTCTGCGTGCTACTACCACATTTGATTACCATATTACGCATGGCCCATGCCTTAGACAGGGTAAATAAAGTAAATATTATACTTACGGTGTTGAAAATAATAATTATTCTTAGCAGAATGGTAGGGGTAGCAAGCGGTTGCGCTAACAGTATTTTAGAGCTTTTGTATAGCTATATTGCATTTGCTTACCAGAGTTTACTCGCGATCGGCATAAGCCGCTGGCGGGAGCGGTCAAAGCAATCGTAGCAGTGGTGATCGGTCCTGCGTTAGTATTGGCACCGTTGTTCGGTTGATGACTTCTGCTCGAAACGTCGTAGGGTGCGGCGCAGAGCTCAGCGCATGATCGTCGCCGATAAAGAAGCTGACATACGAGAGGACCTACGTACAGATGCATGCTTTACTTGTATTGACAAACAAGTGATTTGGTCAACAGCAGACACAGTCACTACTGTAACAGCAGCTACGAGCAATTCACTAGAGCCTGCAATAACTAGGGCAAGGCTTCGGGTCCATCTTCCCCCCTGCCAATTCCATGTTTCTATTGTCCGGCCCTCATAGATGAACTGAGATCTTTATCGAAGAAAACGATTGCTCGTAACGTTTTTCTTTCATTTTCAGCCCGCTCGAGCTGTTGTTGTTGTTGTTGTTGTTGTTTCGATTGTCGCTGTTGCCGTTTGTTGTAGTCCTGGTATTGGCGATATACGTATGTACTAGAACGATGCATGATGGCAACGGTGGTAACAGAAGCGATCCGGCTGCCGATCGCATCGCTGCTATACTTTCCTTACGATAGATGCATGCGGTGACAGAACAGCTGCCGGCGTTGCTACTATTTGACCCACAACAACGTGGGACGCGAATTCGTGTATAAACTGCACCTGTAAGAAATGACCCGTTTCTAAACCCGACTAAGGCACCTTAGCAGTTTGCATGTGCTAACATTTACATATCCAACATAAAATAGCAATTATTTAAGTTAGAACTATTCAGTTTAAGAATACAGATTTCATAGACAGATAATCACTGCTATAATATAATGCTAAAGTAGCGACTATCTATAGCATTATGGGTTACACGTATGTTTCGTGAAGGAACCTAGTTCAAAATAGCGTTTTCCTGTTTCCACCATCTAAAGAATTAACTTACCAACCGTTGTTTTGCTAACAAACATCCATCGGACAGTGTTTTGACTCACTCTTATATTCAACGTTGATACACAAACGGTGTAGGGCTTTTTTTTACTGGAGTAACTCGCTTCAAGTGAGCCACTGCTGGCCTGGGCTTCGGAATCAGCTTTAGAGCTGAATTCATCTCTATTTTTGGGCTCTGTCGTCATGCAGATTACATCCTGTAACAGCCGTGTAATGGTAGCGTTGGCTGAACAATGTTGCTAGTAATGCATGCTATATGTGACACCCGCGCATTTCCCTTCGGGGGTCGAGTTTTTGGTGAAGAGCGTCCCATCTATTCTATGTAGCTAACAAGCGGCATTAAAACTGAAACATAGACGCGCTGTTAAGTGTATGGGGGTATTGCCGCTGCTGCTGGACGAAACAAGATTTTCTTAATAGAAATTTGGCACAAATCTCAAGGTGTTACGCTTCTCGTAGGCAGGTACTGATACATACGTAACCAAAAAAACTCGTGTTAACGTAGTGTTCCGGCAGCGGTCTGTCCCATGTCAATGTATCTGTACATAACTGTGCAGCAGTTGTAATAGACACTGCTTTACGGTTTTTTAATGGCTATTTTTTAGTACCGGGATTTGCGTCTACTATATAGTTAATGAGCTTGTTTTAGTTCAAAAGCACCGGCTTAATCTGTCATTTTATGAGAGGCTCTGCTCACTCGAAAGCGTTTACTGCAAACTTGACTACATGTCGTATATACAAATGTTCACAATGTGAAGATTTCGAAATTCTACTACTATTGTACGGCAGCCCCACTGCACGCTTGGAAAAGTGGACAGGATTATCGTGCTTAATAAATGCGTTGATTTTTTTTTAGCTGATATCCCACCACTTCGCCCAGCGTAAAAGATCGCCTTGTAAATCATGCTATCTTATAAATAGCCGTATAAATAGCCCCCGGCTAACGTATGGTTAGCTTAGGCAAAACAGGGCGCCGACTGTTTAGAGGCGATTCCTAGAAGACGGATAGTTGGCGGTGCACCTGGCCTTTTCCGGTAGACACTGATATGCAGTTACCTTGCGTCGTAAGCAAATTTCTGTCGTTATGAGCAATGCCCCCTTGTGGTGACGATCGGGACTGTGTAGACAAACAGATGACAGTCAGAAAGGTAAAAAAATGCCACTCTTGGTTGTTAGCGTTTGCCATCATCATCATATCTGTCTTTGACTTCACGTGTGTGCTGGCGAGAAACGTATAGGAAAAAAACAATTACCTATTTCCATAAATATCAAATATTCTTTTTAAGCTAATTGTCGAGTATTGTTTTTCTTGTTACATCATCTCGTAGCAATCGGAGTGAATTCTCTGGAAAGAGGGCGTAGAGTTGTTCCATTGAGCCAACTCACTGATTTTCTTCAATAAAACCTCTAGTTTTTCCTAGTGTCTCCACACTAATTGGGATCTTATATATATTAAACGCTATTGAATGGTGTTAGAAGTGTTGCAGTACGTGGAATCGTATTAACGGACACAAATCGCTACTGTTAGGGCAGCGTCGGTTATTTATTGTTTATTGCTTAATCAATTGCCGATGTTGCACGGTGTGTATGTGTGCGTACGCAAAATGATCGGTCTGTGCAGTGGCACGTATTTGTGTGAAGGTACAGACATACGTGCAACTGAGAGTGTCGTGCTCTTCTTTATAGATACACGGCCAAACATTAGAAGAGTGTGTGTGTGTGTGTGTTCCAGTGATTTAATTTTTCATTTTAGCTTTGACGACTAACGACCATTGTCGTCTTACGCGGTCATCATGAGGCTGGTACGCCAATTACCTGCAACAGCGGTTACAACGAACGGCAAACAAAGTAAAACGTTTTCTTTGACAAAGTACGAGCCGTAACTGTTCCTGGCGCTGCTTTTCGCCTATGGCTAAATCGTTCACCTTTTAACACTTGAATACTCTATGCTATCGCTGAAAAGTATATATTGTAACGCATTACGATGAAACGTGCAAACTACATAATAGTAATAATAATGATCATATTCGAACTAGAAGTAGGGAATCAAGCAGCCTGACGGGGTCGGAGGAAGGTAGGGCGCAAAGAAGCATCATGCTGGGCATATGTGTTGTTTCAGCCCTTCAATCAGCGGACATTATGGTCTGTTATTGTGCTGTGTTGGTATGTCCTTATGGGACACGAGATCCACGTTAGCGATGGTACTTCAGTTTTAATGGCACCTGTGGGGCCGCTGCAATCCTATGCCTGTTTTCGTAGCCACCGATTGCTGTTGGCGTTGTCGTCTGTTGCACAATGAGAGTATTTAATCGCGACAAAATTTTCGTCTGCACTTCGTCGCCCTTTCAGCCAAATCTGCCTCGGCTCGTCTCGCCTGTTGATTCGTCTGCTTTTGTTGTCACTGTTGACAACGTGATAGGGACGCTAGTTAGTCGCTGTAATCTTTCATAGTTAGCGTCAGCTCTCGTGCCGTTAGCGGATCGCGCAATGGTGTCAGCGTTGCACATGTGCCCTTTCATCGTTACGGTCTCCGCCAGCATCAGCGCATCTGCCATTCTATCTATTCCATTCTAATTATAACTGCCAGCGTTACTACTCCTGATCTTGGTCTATACACACACATATTACATATATAGTGCATCTATAATAAGCCTAATTGCTTCCTATGAATATCTATAGGTATTGGATATTAACAGTAATGTCTACTGCAGGGGGTTGATTGTAGGGTTGCCAGTACCTACCCGCTACGCCCCTCTAGTATCCTCCCAGCAAGAAGTGCACTAGTGCTAAACAAGAACTTAGCATCGCTTTGGTTATTGGACAGACGTTGGGCGTTTGCAAAACATCCACTAGAGCGTCTCGAAACTACTTCCGTTTTGACAGCGTTGACAGTTGCCGCAGCTTTGCTAACAAACTGTGGTCCAAAAGCACAGATAGACAATAGACAGATGGACGAATTCACCATTATGATCTATCAGTTTTCCCGCTACGTCTAGCTAAGTTGAGGCTGCATCCATAGCATAATCATCAGCAAAATGAAAGGATGACACGACAACAATAGCCAACAGCTCGTGACAGCCAATTATTGACAACTCTCATTATCGGACAACGACAACATATTACTGGCGCTATTTTTATGCGTAGTAATGTTTGTCTTTTGTTGTTATTGCTATTTTCGTTCCTACTATTGGTATTGTCGGTACAATTGTGTCTGGCCTGTGCCGTTGCAGACGAAATAACTGATGAGCTTCCAAACGCATTTCTACAATTGCCGCCGGCGTTTTAAATTTGAGCAATCTTTCCATACGCCGCCCCGCCACTGTCCTGAAAGCTTGCATAGGTAAGCTTCACTACCGCCTGCAGTACGTACGTGTGCCAGTTGTGTGATATCGTGTATTTTGCTTTTTGTCCCTCCGTGCATGTGTACGTACGAACATACAGGAGCATGTGTGCATGCTTATTGAGGGGCGGTTAGCAGGCCGCACAATTTCGGATTACTCACTTTTAAAATGCTATCCCTGTTGTCAGTGTTGCCTCGTTGTTGGCGCTGATGTTTTCTTTTTTTACTAAGAAAGCTAGCAGAGGCTTGGTGGTCGCCCACTGTTTTGATTATGTTCCCGCATAGATTAGTATATCATAGATATCTGTTTCCAATCTGACAATTCACAATGTTTCTCGAAGTGTGAAGACCGTTGTTCTTATTTCTGCCACCGTGTGCTGCTGCATGAAGTTGTTAGCATCCTCTTTTTTTTGCGCATGTTTTGTAATAGCTATGTTAGACGGCAGGCGGCAAACGGTCTATTCGTATCGTCAAGGAGAAACGCGGCAACGAGGGAGACGTAACGCTAACGCTGTTCGAGCCTCAATTGCTGCCGCTGTTGGCGCTGCGGCTCCACGACCTCAACCTAGTTTGCCGGCTATGACAGTACGATTGTGTGTGGGTCGACGGAGCCGTAACTACCGAACAACACCAGCAGTAAGCTGGGCTGCCTGAGGGAGGAGCGGATGGAACCCATCGGTGTCACCTGGCGGCGGCGGTGGCATATTGAGCAAATAATTACTGAATTTTGTGCACTTTTCCAAAGCCGCCGTTAAATCTTATATTTCACAGCTATTTAATCGCTTCAGAATAATCGGTGGCTTCTTTGCTTGCCTTTTTCAGGCCATGTTTTGACTGCCACTTCGGCCATATGAGGAAGCAAGCAGTGGCATACACGCATTTATATTGTAAACGGAATTGTGCTCATTGCGATTCTTTTTACACCGACCGCAATGGCTACGGCTGTAGTAGCTAAAAGCAGCTGGCTTGCGAAAAGGAGGTTCGACAAAGGGCGGTGAGCAGAATTACAAGGACGAAAAAAAAAGAAGACAACGAGCAAAAATCAGTCCTGCAATACTGCTGTTATTTAATTAAGCAATGTAAAGTGATTGCTTGTGTCGTAGCATTAATTTATCAGGCTTCGGCACGTACATCAGTAAGATGCATATGCGCACGAACCCCCTGCCATGAGAATTTTCCCTATAGTAGCTATATTTGCGCTTATGCTAAATGGCGGCCAAGAATAAGAATAGCGTCTGATCAAAAGCTTTGTACTGCGGTAAGAGACTTAAATCAAAAATAGCCGATTCTGTGTGTGCGTTCGTACGCGTCTAAGTGAGCTTTACGCAGAGATTATTATCGCTCCTTGACGCCTTCTAGTGAAACGTCGAAAATGAATTGTGACTGACCGCTCGTAAGAAAGATTGTCGTGTCCCCGCTTTTTCTCCGTATGTTAAACGTCTGAAAACTTTTGGCGGATTTCCCAATCCCAGGCGATGGCAGCGTCTGAGCAAACATTAACGTAAAGAACAAGTAGCAATTTTTCCTCACCGTATTATTTTGGCTTCTACAGCTAAAGATGTTAATCAAGATCTCTGTACGATGGTACGACTTAAACAACTTTGCCTACCGGATTGTCTTCTCGCATATCCATCTTTGCGCTGTCTGCTAATGATCTGTGAGAGTAAAAGCAAAATATTGCTCTATTGGGCATCTACAATTTTGAAACAAACGCGACGACTCAACAACCGGTATCGAATTTCGACGATAAAGGCAATATTTATTGGCTTTTTTTAAGGACTTGAAACTGACGAACTTTTCGGCTTCTCTATGTAGCAGTAACAGGTGGATTGGCGAAATTGTGATTCTTCTGTCAAATGGCAATATCCATATAGTTTGTTTAGGAAATGATCGTTACGCTGCACGCCAACTGACGGGCCATATCGAACGGGTTTCGTAAAAAAACATTCGCTATGCTGTGCTTGTGAAAATATAACCGGGAACAGTTTTAAGGATTCTAAATGAGCAAAAACAGATTTTCTTAAAGAGATTTCGAAATACTATTGCAGTAAGATAACCTTGGCATAAGATAATTGTGGCTTTGTAGGAAGTGCACATTTTAGAAATTTATACAAGAAATTAAAGTTTAAGTTAGCAATTTTGACGTATGTTAGCCTTTGTCGATGTGTGCTAAATAGAATCAAGGAAGCTAACTACACTTGTAACCATTTGCTGTTCTAAGCATCCGATATCAGGTGTACCTTTCTGCCGTATCGCTGAGCAATACCGAATTTTCTGTAAGAAACCAGTGAAAAAATTCGTCCGAAGAATCAGGTAAAGTTAATCGTTATGAGAGTATGTACTCGAGGTGAATACACTCAGCAATAGTTTTTCTATCTTCTGGCAATTGACAATGACGTTTGTTTCCCTGCTCAATCGTTAATTTCCGAATGTATCTTCTTAGCAGAAATTGGGATCTGTTTAAAGCTTTGTGATCGCCTCTTGAGGCATTCACGCGCACGTATAAACTCGGCAAGTTCCGGCTGTAGGCTATGTTGTCTCAGTCTTTCCCTCTCTCTGGCCGGTTTGCATGTTCTTCTGTCTCGAATATATTTTACAAAACAATGCATATAGTAATATCTGTATGACTTAGAAGAGCGTCCTTTATGAAATAGCGCGCGTAAGGACAAACCGCTTCTCTCACTCAAATTGTAATCGTCATAGCACTAATGGCGATAGCAGCGCCACAAAATGATATCGCATTTAGGCAATGAGTGGACAACAGAAATTACCTATCATCACGTGCTAATGAACCGTTACTTTTTTATTGCGAGTTAATACAACAAACGTACGACGCATTCCTGTTTCATCACGATTCGAGCTTTTTCTATACGTAAACTTTGTATCGACTCAGGGAAATGTATATATCTATGGAACAGTCGATTGTACCGTTTCTATTTTTTACGGCTATAAAAAACAGCAAAACAAGGGTAACCAATTAATTGGACTTTATTTATTCGCATGCTTTTGCTGATTCATTGCTTGTATGGTTAACATCGCTACATCTATTACCGTATCAGTTTGCTGAGTATCGCCACGTATTTTGTAAATTTCTGCTATTATATATATATAAACAATTTTTTTAATATATATATATGTATAAACAATTTTTTTAATATGTATATATATATTAATTATTTTAATTGCTGAGTCTTTAATACCTATTCTCAAAAAGTTCATTTATTAGAATTAATCAGAAAAAACATTAAAAATATTCTAAAAAAATGTTACAATAAACTATAATAAACACACGGATGTCCATAGGTAATTTTAAGGCAAAAAAATTGATTTTTGATAAGAATTGAGGGGGCGTGACTATTTTCGCGGGCAATCATTTGCCTTATTCGATACGACCATGAAATGGTAAAACTATATAAAACCATTGTAAATATATAAATCGCCGTTGAGTAATAAAATATGGAGAATTATTTGAGAATGGCAATTCCTTGGATTTCAGCCAACAAATGAGTTCCCTATATATATATATATATATATATATCTATCGAATGCGACTGAGGGCTCATATCGAGTGAATATATTTCAGGCCAAATGATACCACTAACCGAGTTAACCGATGAATCGATCCTAACAACATATCGTCCAACATGTGTTGCCGCTGCCGGCGGCGTCTGATTTTTATACATTTACAGAGACTTTGCTTCGTTGCGTGCGTGCAATATTTTGGAAAATAATCAACTAGCTTTTCGCATAGCCGAAGAACAGTTAGGCATTCCAGCTTTACTTGACGCCGAAGATATGGAAAAGTATCCCGTCCCGGATAGGCTGTCCATTGCTACTTATGTGTCGCAATTCTACCAGTATTTTGAGGGAGGTATGCACGGTCTGATTGTTACTATTTGTCTAGTTTCGTTGTACTGTTAACGTTATTCCGTAAGTCATCGAGAACATCGTTGCTATGCTTCTTAAATTTAGTTCGTTTCGTGTTATCAGCCCCATCGTTAGGCTGTCGTGTGAGAACCAGCCTGATCCAGAATCTAGCTCACTGTTTTCACTATAATGATATAACATTAACGTTTAAATGAAGACGTATCTCGTTACTCGTAGTTTGAGCAGCGATAGGGATTTGGTGGTAACGTCCCACGTGTCGTTTATAACACATCATAGAAAAGTTTACCTGTACAATCGTACCTGATGAACGACGATGATGCTATTTTCTACGAGACAAAAACTTCAATAACACGAAGTAAGAGAGGCTGTTAGGCGATGACAGAGGTTTAAATCACTTGATTTTGTTTTGCTTTGTTGCTTTTCAGGCATGTCTCGTATGAAATCTACTTCCGGTCCCGCCCCAACTAATTACGCCGTGGTCTCTCCGCCAAGATCAGCATCATCAAATAACAATTTCTCTATGGGGCCACCCACTAAGGTATAATCAGCTCCTTACAATGATCAGCATCATTCTATAAGCCATGAGCTAAGAGTATGCGGCCGGACAGGCATAAGGCGGACGGGGAGATGGACGACGATACTCGTTGCTTTAAACATCTGTACTTTTTGTCCACTAGAAAAAGCACATGCGAACTTTTATGCTGAACCACGTTTTACGCTGACTGTTGTTAGGCACAGAAAGGCTATGTGACCACTGTGATTACAATCTCCAATAGCAGGACAACGGAAAACGAGTTCATGCGAAATATTCTTACTCTATGGGCTAAGATTTAGGTGTAGAGACTGGTACTTGACTAGCAATGATCGGTTGTCAACAACATGCTATACTTACCCACTCTATACCAGCGCAGAGACTGGGGAGCGCCCTCGTATCTAAAAGAGGTACATTGCAACTACCTCATTTAAATCGTATGGGCATCTTAGTCCTTTGACCACCCGGCCTTCGGTGGTCCTAATTATTGCTAGACATTGTTTATCAGCATGCTGTATTCGCGTTATGACGCGGATAGATGGCATATTCACGGCTGACAGGTAAAACTGTTCCTAAAAAAAAACTTGATCAAGGTGACCGATGCGCTTGGAGGTCCGACCGTTTTGCCTGCTCAACAGCCTGTTCAACATTCTCTTTCGGGTCAACTATACAGACGTACATGATTTGTTGGGCTTCTGGGCAACCATAGAAACATAAGACCTGTCGTAAGTCTCAATGATGATGCGTCAACGGAAGTGATTACAAAGTGGTTGGCCAGAAAAGTCCTCTCTCAGGAACGCCACAAATCTATATAACTATTGCGAGTTATTTACTTATAGTCATGGGGGATAGGGTTTTGACACGAATGGACATACCTGATGTGATGTCATCATCATTAAGTCAATGCTAACGTTGGAAATCAAAAGTTAGTCTTACTATCTTACTTTTTGTATGTGTAGCGAAAACAAAAAACAATAAGATCTGTCCTTCTACCTACTTTAGCTAGTGAAGACTCTTTATAAAGCAGGTTGCAAGTTAAGGGCGTCCTTAGAGGTCGCAGAAATGTTCCTCAAAGTCACGCATTTCTCTTTTTAAATAAATTTAATCAATTACTTACCAAAGCCATAATCTAGCAATGTCCGCTCCACTCAAAAAGATCGTTTAGTTTCTAATCATTTATCATTTGCCGGTATAATTGAAAATCATTACTAAGATTATAATATTAGTGAGTTAGGCCATCAGCCTGCGTTGGACAACAGTTGTGAGCGCGGCAGTTGTTTTAGCTGGCTAGATGGGAACACGCGCCAAAAAGATAGAAGATTCGCTCGATTTCCTTTCTTTTGGGAAAATATATCTGATAACACAAAAGGAAATCGCTAGTCGCGTGAAATCGTCCTCCTTATTACGATAATGTGTATAAACCGTTGATAATGGTTTAAAACACTTTAGTTTATAATGTATATCATAGTGACCAAGTCATACAATAAATACGTTCTTCACTTCTGTGTTACGATTTACGCCGTAATAACCGATTGACTTTAACAACCATAGAGTAGCCTGAGGACAACGATCATCTTAATCACAGCACTTTTTTAGCGTCCTACATATATAGGTCAGCTACAAAAAGAGAACTGATAGAACGTAGTCGAAGGGTGCAAGTTAAACCTATTATTTTTCAACCCGCACATGTCTAATGAAATTGGTGTAGGGCCACGCATATATATATATCCAGGTATCCACTCATTGTTATTGCTCTCACGGGAACGTACGACCCCTGAAGATTACCCAGCTAATAATAGATTTCAATAAGTTATATTAGGTTATTAATTAACAAAGTAACTGCTAACAGTAGAATCTTTATTGGAATTGTGAAATTAAGTAAAAGGACAACAACATCTGCATCAGATAGTGTGTGGCATTGATGATAGAGAAGATCTCGTCTCAGAAAAACTTGACGGAAGTGGTGTGTTAAAAAGGGAAGTTGCAAGGTCGAACAAGTAGCTACCTAGATAGGTGACAATTTATAAATGATAGACCTATCGATCAGAATGATAGGTTGAAGTTTTGACTTAAACCTGTCCTAATATAAGAGCGCAAACATAACAATCGAGGATGTACACATAGCACGACTGTGAGAGACTCACTTAACCGGTTCAACCACTAAACGTAAAGATTTATTAGACGGACGTAGAAGATGATATTTACAGCTTTTATCAATCATGCACCTATGTGTACAATACGACCGACCACACATTGTACAAAACCATTATGCACTTACATATAAATAGGCACATACAGTTAACTTATGTGCTATAATGACTGCATCTGTTATGAATACTCCAATAAAGTAGAAATGGGAAGTCAATATGCATGTTTCCTTCTTCTTTCTTTTGCTTTACTCAACACACGAAGTGGCATAGGAAAGCTAGTAGCTTTGTTCTCTCAGCTAAAGGCCTGAAGGTAACGCCATAAGGTAAGTGGTACGGCTTTGTCCATGCATGGCGTCGATGACATTTTTGTCATTAGTATTACTGCACCATAAGTTTTATATCGACATATTTTCTTCTGTTCTGTTTGTGGAACAGAAACCACGAGGTCAGAGTCGCCTGAACTTGTCGTCCACCATAGAACGGTACGCTTGCATATCATATCAACGCTGAGTGGTGCTCGCCAGTGAAATGTTGTTGTTCTAGAGCTTCGCTTGTCATTAGACTGTATCAGTAGTGTTTTTTTTTATTTCACCAATTGAGTATTTTATGAAAGTGGCCACGTTGCCGTGAGGCATTGAGGGCCCCGCATTAACAAGCTTTGCAATAATAACTTGTTACTATGAAGTTGTATGGCGGCTTACTAAAAACAGGGAGACGAAGTTGAATTGCCTCCTGTGTCAAGGAGACCTATGATACGATGCTCGTTACATTTGCATTTTTCCGTTCGAGCAGTACAGTACACTAACAGATAACAGGCACAATCCATTATTCAGCCTTCATACAAACACGCGTGCGATGGGAGTCCTTCTGCTACATTCTAGATAACTCCGACTCGATAAACACCTTCATTTCATTCTATGGCCGTCTGACTCGAGCAAAATTGTCCATCACTAAATACTACTTGTATTTTGGTTTTTTTTTGCAACTTTAGAGTATAGTGGCACATATCATGATAAATGATTCAGGGGCCAATAGTTTACGTATTCGTTTAACGCTTGGGGGGCATACTCGTATGATTTAAATGCAAATTCTATCGATATGTGCCTGAGAGTAGTTGATAAAGTTACCTGATCAGGTGCTTAAGCGGACGTACTGTACACTATTTCCACTTTCGTTGGACTGGACCCTTTCCAAGTAAGCCTAAAAGATGAAGGCCATAGAACATTTCGAGATCATCGCTAAAACCGGGCATAGCTAGCTCCCATTGTGTATTTTTCTTTAACAGATACAGGCTGTATCAAATAACTAGTCAAGACAAATAGGGCGCCACTATAGGAAAATATAGCTTCTTATCACCTACGCACTCCCCGCACCAACTCGAGCACGATAGTATACTACATCAGTGAGTTAGCCATATTTTGATGGGTAAATAAATAGTAACGATCGTCAAATATTTTCGCGTCCGTTTCAAGCTTAAACAATGCCAGTATCGGGAATGGTCTTCCCAATTTTTTTATTAGTGTTCATTTTTTGAAAAAAATTATCTAGATCACAACAAAATAACATATCTGCATAAAAATGCACTAATTCACACAAGTTGGCACCTCAGATTTAACTGGACTTATCATGTTTTTTCGCCATTATCAGTGACTTAGACGCGACTGGAAAGCTGGAGTTATTCTTTTTTACGCAATGCCCGGTAACCATTCAATGGCTATTTCAATATAGATATGCGTACATCATAGAATAGGTTAAATACGGTTGATGTTGAGGTGAAATAGACTTCTATCGCTAAGTCGTTGAATTATGGCAATTGTTTGATCATACGGTCGTACTCAAATCGATAATTTTAAAATTTGAATTTTAGAGCACAATTCAGCAGGCTATTTTACTTACTACTGTATTCGTCTATATTACAACCTAAACATTGAAATTTACCATTCCATATTGTCACTAGTCGTTGCTGCAAATGCAAGTCTAGTAAAGAGCAAGTACGTTTCTAGCGCTATAACCGTCTCACTTTGCAATAGAGAACGCCGTCTTCTTGAAGCTGTGATTCCGCGTCATGGGCGCCTTCATTCAGCCACAGCGGATCTAATTTGGGTAGGAACTGAATAGTGTGACGGGAAAAACTCACTGCTTCGTTGTTGATAACAGTCTCACAATGAGCTGAATGACGTATTTCTCAAATTGAGTCTGATTCTGTATCCGCAATCACCGCGTCTCTTGCGTAACGGCCTCGGTTCCCTCGGTCCTAGAGGAACATGCAAAGATCCGAACGGCTGATGACGCGCTCACTCGAATTCTCTCGCATTATTGCTAACTTCGAGGGTCTGAAATGAAAGTTAAATCAGCAGTACTGTAGGCTCGAGCTACTCAACAAAGAGTTCTTTTTAACCATAAATTCTCAATGTACTTGCTTTTCAATGTAGCCTTCTTACCATTGATATGTAACACAAGTGTAATTGGAACATGGATATTAGTGAGTTTCTCCGAATACGACTCTCTGAGCCCTTAGAGATCAAACGGACCAGGGTGCGCCCTCGTTCGCTAAGCGCCGCCACGTTGCCGTTGGCTGCCGTTGCATTAAGTAGGCATGTTTTTGCTGATGCTCCACAACTGAAAGTTATTGATGGATTTTTCTACTATATGCAAATGAAATGAGGACTATTTTTGCTACATTTTGGGTCATCACGGCTTATACAATGGTGTACTCTGCACAAGATTCCGTCGGTATACTGTTTAAAACGTAAAGTCATTACACGTATACTGGGCACCAAATATGCCGATCGGGTCTAAGTGACCTTTCGATTGTCATCGTGATATATTTAATCATTTCTGCTTAGGGTCACAACAATAAAACTACTACGCCTTTGTTTTCCATAGCTGTCTGTGTTTCAAGTTTTACGTTTGGTATCGCCGTTAGACACTTCATCAGATGACTGGCTCCCGGGATAAAACGAAGTGTTTCTATGCTCGGGTTCTGACCTAGCCTTCAGCTTGTACCTCAGATCAGCAGGCAAACACGCTACCCATCACGAAAACATATCTGCCGCTAATTTACTTAGCGAAGTTCGACGTGGCATTCATATTGAGTATTGCATCTTTTTTGTATACTGTATAGGTCACTGTGAGAGGCATAACTCTCGGACGAATACTCACAACGATTTCTCACTGCGTGCGACGACGATCAATCCCTTCAGAACCCTAGTAGGCAGCGACGGCCATGAATAGCACACCGAAGACGACAACTGAGCGAAGCGTCGTTTTTGGTGTGTTATTAATGGTGTGGAGTTTTCAATCAAGTTCGACTACCACAAAAATCGATATATGTGAACACTAGTACATGAGAGAGCGATTTATGATGCAACAAAGTTACATATGTTGAAGTGAATCCAAATTGCCTAGAAGTTCTTCACTAGGACCTTTGATATATATTTCATTGAGGATAACTTACGAATTGTATTCAGGAAATGCTAATGCACTCCAGGAACTATGCGCTAACTTCGTCACACTCATGTGTGACAACATGAGGACAGTCAGGCTGAAAGCTATGCATCGGTTCCACATTTACTAGATTCGCTGTCGCAGACTATCGCTATTTGTGGAAAACTCGTTAAGCGTTTCCAAATATATATTATTTGAAGGCTTTTCGTTCCTCCTGCTAGTCCAACTCTACCTATTGGTGCACCTATGTACTGAAGTTGGCAGACAAGGACAGACTGTGCCGCAAATGTGGCCGTTGTTGGTCCTGTAACGCGTTGCCGATTACCGTTATGCGTCTCTCAGGGCGGTGATTTCAGCATTAATGTTAAGATAAGTCGCACCTTCGAAGCACGCATGCACCTGGGTTATGCAAATATTCACTTCTATCGAATTAACTGGAAGTGTCCCAGCTGTGTGCTTAATGAACTAACTTAGTACATTCTATGTGGTGTAAGTCCTGCGTGAAACGCTGCAGTTAAATCTATTGTCAATTTTATTAAACTTTCCGAATTTGTTGTAACAGTAGACGTTGTCAACAATTGTTTGTTATGGCACTGCTCGTAAGTTCCAAATTGTTACACCGAACTAACACAAACTTATCTTCATGTATTTTAACCTGAATAAAAGTTTCAAATTTAAACAACCGGTGCGTTGATCGGTCCTAGCGATCGTTAGTTTCCTTTGACTTCGTAGCTTTATTTCGGTAGTAACTTTATTTCAGGCAACATAAAGGCTGTTTTTGTGTAAGCTCGTTTGCGACACTTGATTCTTTGATAATTTCTGGTACTCTCTTTTTAAAATTTGATCATTACTCGGTTCGATTTTCATCATCTCATGATTAATTGTTTTCTATTTGTGATGTCAGCGCTTAACTTGAAATGAATAACATACAATCACCATAGTCAACTGTCATACTATGACCGCATAGCTAGAAAAACCTTAAAAACAAAACACAAACGCTGCCCTTGAATCAGAACATCGAGAGACTAAGCATCGTCGTAACTGTAATTAAAATAGTATCAGACAACCCCAAAAAAATTCAATCACAGCAAATGTGGCCCTTGTTCAAGATCACTTACTGTCAAGCGAGATTTTATATTTAACGCAATAATAGTAAGTTAAAATATAACCTGAAAAATAAGGTTTTATGCGCCCAAGGTGTTTAATATGCAGCCCGATTGGGTATTAAGGATTCTGGGTGGGCATATCGGCCGGACGTTACAATGGAGCTAAGCCTAAGCCTAAGCCCGTACAGCATCAACGTGGTTTATATAAGTTTGCTCTCGTATTTATTGCTACTTCGCTGTACCCTTCTGCATTATTCTACCGATAACTGCTTGCCATTCAAATGACCCAGATATATAACTGTTAGTTTTTATGCTTTGTGAAGTTTCCCGTCATTTCGACCCATTGAGGACGACGTTCCTTTGGTTTGGGTCAAGACACGTAGGGACTCGTCATCTCCGTCTTGATTCTTACGGGACGCGTTATATATAACTGTGCAAATAAAATGGTTGGTAAGGCTGCTATGGAGTCGAATCGCGTTTGCTGGTATCACGCTATGAACTCTGCCGAGAGTAGCTCCAACTGGGGTTGCAGATTGCGAGAATCAGAGATGGCCTTTGATGCATATGATTTGCATTGTTAATCTAAACGTGTAGCTACACGCTGTGTATTGTGCACTCGTTTCAATAACCTAAATTTTATGATATATAGTTAATCGCACTAAGGGAGTTTTCCCTAATAATAATAACTAACTATTATAAATTAGTTTATAGAACATTGTTTTTAATCGAAACCATACGTATTGTGTTATACTGTTGAGCAGCAAGAAACAGAGTGCTCTGTGTGATCTTCTCATAAGATCGCAGTTCCCGCGCAGAACAACTATTGTCAATAAACCGTATATGGATAATGAATCATTTAGCATCTTCAAACTGCTACTTCAGGCACGAATTTCGGGCTAAACGGGTGACCGCTAGATGCCGTTGGTCCAGCGATTACCTTATTGAAGTCTTTTTTTTTTCTTATAAGCTTTTAATAGAGTCGCTGCTGTATCACTTGTATACGTAAAACAATGTAAAAACATTTATATAGGGCCAAACAGTGAGAATATAGGGAACCTTAATGGGGATGTAACGAGACCTGAACTACGGAGGTGAATGGCGTGAAGTGAAGCCTTGTCTGATGAATCATTTTACTGATCATCTAACTGATATCAAGCGCTGTAATAGTAGTAAAATAGAGATATCTGCTGCCCCGCATTACGGTCCGAATTGTAGCCAACCTGTAGAGTTAAATAGATTGTGTCAATGATTTAGCGTACGGTACTTACATTGGGAGTTTTTTTTTTATGCTGAGATTACAAGACTGTGTCTAAATAAAAACAAACATTATTATATATTTTCAGAGTGTCATTTCTGACAGTCAGGCACCATGGTTACAATTTAAATTCGAGTCCTGAATTGAAACGAAAAGCTGCTTCCATACTTTATCCAGAGCTTGTTTTGGGACGTCGCTGTTGTTAAAGTCGTGTTTATGCATGTGGCTTCTCATACTGTACGGAACACATTGTTACGTTATTCTTATTTGTTCCTTCTTTTCTACGATTTCGTGACTTACTCTTTTAGAACTATTGTTTATTAGTTTCTTTCCTTAATATGACACTTGACGCTTTTACAGGATCCGGTCCTTGTGCAGGCCAATCCATGCACTGCCTGTCATAAGAAAGTTTTCCTTCTTGAGCGGTTAATCGTTGGGAGCAGACTCTATCACCGATCATGCTTTAGATGCTGCAGGTGTCAGGTGAGAAACGGCTACGTCTGTCGACACCGTCAACAAGCCAGCTTTCTCTATCGTTTTCTATAATAAATATGTCGTCGTTAGCTCCACTTTTACTGAATGTTATTTTCTATAGATTTGGTTGCTTCGTTATGAATTCTATTTGCTTTGTTGACAGGCGATCCTGAGTCCGGGTGCTTATGGATTAGCGGATGACGTCCTCGATGAAGGCAAGAGTACGCTTGGAGAGCGATACGAGTGTACCGTTTGCCCACACGATGAAGGGCCAGAGTTTACAAAGGTGTCTCATAGTTGCTATCTGTACTAGCACTAGTCAGTTGTGTTTGTGGAATCGCTACTTTGACCCCGATAGGGGATTTAAAGGCGTTTTTTTGTACCTGAAGCCTTGTCAGTTGGCTGAAGTAAATTAAATTGCAATTAACGAACTGATCAAAGAACATATATGTAATAATGTATAAGACCCATGTACGAGCTCAAATCTTGGAAAAGGTACGTTTCACAGCCTGAAGATGCTGCAGAATATTGTATGTAAATATTTATTAATATGGATGCGTTGATGGTGCCATAACGCTGTATAATGGAAGATGTATAAACGATCATCAACGGCACAGACGTCTTTGTCTTGTTTAATCTGTTAGCGCGGCTAGCTTACATATAGGTGTATTTTCTCGAACACAATTTTTGTTTCATTGTGATTTAATTGCAGTGAAGAATTTCAGCTATTACGGCCCACACATACTTAACTTTATCACAGAACGCCTGCCCTCTTCAGCTACCATACCACCATATTGCATTTTTGAGAAGCCGGACTTTAATAACGATATATTTACAGAAGCTCCCTAATCTCATTGAAAAAGCCATCACATGTACTCATTTCAAATAGCCCAATTCAACTACCGTAATTTTCAGCGGCTAAGCATTATCTATATAAAGTATCAAACGAAACCACACATCATGAAAGCATATATAATAAGCAATAAGTCAAAGATCATAGGAGGCTCAGAATAAGCTACGAATAGTTTCTGATTATCTACGTTACTTCGGTCTGATGGTATCGTCAGTAGTTGTCGGATACTATAACAATTATCTGAGCAGTATTTTGACATTGTTGAAAGCTGAAGCTCTACAATACACCTCCATCTGTTCACTCTCTGTGCCATTTTTTCAGCTTTATTTATATATTCTTCAAGAAATCCATATAAGTATTGGTTGTAGACCGTCATAATATCGGCTCAACGCTATCATCTGAGCTGACAGATATTTCCCCACGGGATGTATATCCATTAGCGACAAAAGGTCTCGTATATAAATGTTTTATGTACTGTATAAATTGTATCACTGTAGATAAGTCAGGTCACCAGGTAAAATAACGTAACTAGGCTCGTTGAACTCGTGGTAAATACAACGATAAATGCTGACGGTTTCTCAAACGCCGTACTGAGTACTAGGCCTCTGCTAGAAATGAAATTTAGCTAGCGTGCTAGTGTTTTCTTAGTTGTATATAGTACGGTTAAATGCTAAATGGCAAACAAGCTATATTTTCGTGAAAAGTATCCCGAGGTTACTTTTTTGGCTCTTTCCAGCTTATGCTCAAGAGTGAACTGGATGTTACGCGTCGGAGGCTCGAGTCGTTCGAATCTGGTTGTGCGTCATCGTCGTCATCGTCGTCGTCATCGGAGGACGACGCTTCTTTGGATTCCTCACAACGAGTATCGTCAATGAAAACTAGTCGTGAGCTCGTTAAGACGCCAACGGTACTTGCGGCACATTCTTCCTCAGGAAGCGAGCCTGAACTCCGTCGAATTAGCGACAACCAATGCAAGGAACATGTAGAGGTAGGTTTGTTAAATACTAATATGGGTTATGTTTACACAAACTATATAGCTCTATGGTTCTTCCCGGTAAAACGAGAAACTTCCCGGTATGCTCTTAGACTTAATCATATATGGCATACTAAACGAAATAATTTGAAACTTATGCCACAATTTTACACGTGAGCCCTGTTAATATGTCAGCTGATATATGATTCGTCATCAATATATGATTTCCCTTTATGGGATGTTCGAAAATTAGCGACGTCCACCGCTACCAAGGTCACCAAAGCCTACAGGCACCGATCAGGTTCTGACATCTTCGGAAGCGCTGCAAACCTCGGAAACCAAAGCTGCGTCTGTACCGGCCAGGCGTAGAGTTGGCGTTTACCAAGGTAAAATTAATGTTAAAAAACCGAGTATTGCACCGAAGCCAATCGCATTAGTTACTGGATTTCGGAAGGATTCACAACAAAGCAATCAAAGAAATAGCGATATCCATAGCATTGAAAGGGAAAAAGAAAATACCAAATGTGAGTCGGATGAAGCGAGCCAACGACAGCTAGGAAGCGGTACACCTAAAAATTCCCGAACTCCGTCTCCGACCAAATCGCTGAAGGAAGCACCAATCTGTACCACACCGGACATTGCCAAGTTCCGTGAAAATCTTCGAAAGGTAAGCGCTGACTGTATTCGTGCCGAAGTGGGCATGTCGACTGGTAACACCAAGCCAGTAGATTGCCGCGACACGATAGCTGCTCATGGTTAACTGTATGTCGATTTGCTAAGCTAACAGGTGGCCTAGTGTCAGATCAGACTAGAATAGGAATAACCAGATTGTTACGCCAGAATACCTAAGAACCTCACTATAGTATAACCTATCGCTGACAGCTATAGTATTGAACAAGGCCAAATTAGATTGGCAACTTTAACCGAGAAATCAACGGGATAGCTGGGATCATTCGGTTAAACTCGCGTCTTATCAGGCTAAAGTGGTGTTATTTATAGTAAAAGATGAACGACATTTTAAGAGTGTCTATCACATAGGAACTAAAAATATAGCTTCAATAATAACTAATAATAATCATCATTAATAACACTGCCAATGTACGATGTCTGCATACGTGTCTAGTATCTAACATCTTGTATCTATGGTGCAATTCTGAGACATGCATCCTTCTTCTAGTCTTAGCTAGTTCATTCGAATGCCGTCAGTCGAATACTCTGAAATAACTCTGATCTGAATTGTCCGCCGGTTTCTGTACGAAGACACCGACCGAAGCTGATCCACTTCCAGAAAGAAGGCTAAGCGTAGGGAGCAAACCAAGTGACAGAGTTTTCAGCGCTGCACCAGTTCCGGAATCATTAAACCAGACGGTGAAGGGCGTCCCACGTTCCAGTCTCGACGAACGTCTAAAGAAGCTCTCAATTAAAAATACATCAAAAAAGTTTCCGGCGAATCTTGGTGATGGCTTTCAGAGAACCAGCAGTTTAAGAATATCACAGAAGTCGACATTTGATAAAACATTGTCTACCAGTGATGGCGTATCTCGTCCAAGCGACATGCGATATAAGGGTGTATTTGACTCCCGGTTGGCCGGCGACGGTAGGTCGAAATCGCTTTCATCGTTGATGCAAACCTCATCATCGCTATCAGGGTGCGTCTATAATTGTGGGGTACAACAACATACCTTTATTATTATCAATATAATGAGATTCTGATTCCTTTTATGATCAGACGTATTGATATGCCTATTTAGGCGTTATATTCACTGCTTTACGAATACGCTCATCACTACTAAACCTTTAACATACATTCTTTTTTTATTTCTAGATGTTCGCAATTAATTTTACCAGACAAGCCGCGGCCTAGTCCTAGGAAGTTCGACAGCACAATGTCGGCCTCATCGTCGAATTTCACCACTGACGACACTAATTACAGAAGTCCATACGCTGGCCGACGATCCCCCAGTCCATATCTATTCATGAACGAGGCTCACCATACTAGCAATGAGAATAGTCAAAAAACACGACAACAGACGAGCCTTCAAGTGCCTACTACCAGTCCTATGCCAACACATCACCAAACGACTTCAATTGTTAAGGTACTTCAAATTAGTGCTTAAGTATGTTCGGCGTTGTGCCGTTTAAGTAATAACCTTTACGGGTTTATTGCCTTTAGTTTTCCTTTAGCTAACAAAATACTATAAACATTATTCGTTGTAATTCCTGGTCACATTAAATTCTATAGTACAAAATAAACGAATTAAGGTATCATTTGCAGGTGGAATCCACTACACCACAAGCGCGTTCCTCTTCGCCGGATGTTGTAACGGTTGATCAGACTAATTCAGCTCGATGTTCATCAAATTTAACTGAAGTAGAAAAGAGTCCTGGACCTCCAAAACCAAAAAGAGGAGTTATTCGCAAAACATCCCAAGATGATAGTCAGAAATCTCTGATAACGTTAAGGTTCGTCCTCGAGCTGTACACCCTGCTCTCTTTGGAACCCTATGGAAACTATATCCTGATAACACTGCAGCTGCTAAATAATCATATGTCGATAAAGCTACCGTTTTTTTTGCTTTGCAGTACTTCGCAAACGCCTATCGTTGGAGTCGAATATCCAGCATCTTTGAATCCGTTCGTTGACGAGGACCGTGAGGAAACGACCACACCCGAATGTGCAATAACTCCATCTGCGTCGGAAAAATCGAAAAGTGTTCCAGTAGTGCAAGTCAATAAAGAGAAATATCCACATGATTTAAACCCCTTCGGAGATGATGAAGATGACGTCGAGGATCGGCCTCTGTCAGTCAGCGGCTCCGGGGACCAGCAACGGGGCCAGTATAACAGCATTGGCAGCCGTGAAATTAGAACAAGTTTAACACCGGCTCAATCAGTTGGTCGCACCTATGATGAGTCATTAAATCCATTCGCCGATGGAAGCGATACGTCCTCTTTACGGCGGACACCTAAGAAGAAAGCACCTGCGCCACCAAAACCTTCACTCACCTCAATAGAATTGCGTTCATCCCGAGGTGATGCAATGTCCTCTGGTGTGCCCATTCCCACAAACGACACACCCTCCGCCATGCTTAAAGGGGCCCGCCCTGATGCTCAAACAAACGTGGCAGAGACTTCCTTAAGAAAAAGCTTAACTCCTTCGATGGTTCTTTCGTCAACTCCTAAAGGTAAGCTTGTTTAAGGTATATATATATATATAATGAATAACCTACCTTGTACAAATGTAAATATATGCGTATAGTCAGTGACAGAGTTTCGGTGGCCTACGATGGCCGCAAACTAACAGAAACTCGTGCAGACTAACAGAAAATTGGCATAACAACCGATGGAGACCACTCAGGTACCGCAGAATATACACACAAACGTATACACTCAGCGAGTTCAGCTTAAATTATTAATTTTGGAACTACATTTGGTAATTTGTTTGCAAGCCCATATTTCTCTCTCTATTTCAGCGGCTCCTCCGATGATGACTGAAGCTCGGCGCAAAAAGAGACCTGCACCATCGGTACCAGTGCCTATGCGGCGGGAGTTGCAAGCCGTCAGCTTAAAAGCCATTCAGGTAGAGTAAAAAGTAGGCTGTCAACGAAAAGAATATAAATAGTGATCCAGTTACTTCAGTTAAGTGCATTGTATTCGTATCGATTCATTTGTGAGGTTCAATTTATAGGCGGAGATGCGTGAAATCGAAAAGAAACAGTTAGAGTTGGAGACGCGCGGAAAAGCTATCGAACTCAAATTGAGACAATTGTCGGTTACACCTCCGAGACAGGAGACTCTGAAGCGGTCAACCCCAATCCCAAGTGGTATACGTACTAAATATATAAGTATTTTTTTTATTTAAATTAGCTTCTTTTGAGTGCATTGTATTAAATTTTCGGAGAAGTCATTTTATTGGCTTCCTCTTTCTTTCTCGGCAATAAATGATAAGTGAACACATTATATATATACATAACTGCCCTCCGATACCTCTGTATTTCAAGCTACAAGTGTTCAGTTGACGAGTACCACTTACTCGAACAAGATGATTGTGTCTTGCAGAATCTGAGGGTACCAGCAGCAGTGGTCGAGCATCAGAAGATGGCCCGAGCGAACCAGAGAGGCTGGCGTCTAGTGAACGTGAAGAGGAACTGATGATACAGTTATTTAACCTAGTTCATGAGAAGAATGCTCTTTACAGGCGCCAGGCTGAACTTATGTATATGTTAGTACGCGGATATTTTATTACCTTTGAGAGGAACCCAATGTAGGACACATTTCAACATCAAAAATCATATATTTCTAGATTCTTACTGTAGTCGTTTGAACCGTACCAACTGCTTTCTGTAATGTATTTTCCATGTCGGTGCTTTAAAGATCTTGTTCGTTTGTACTTGGTTGTCTAACACTGCGTGCCTTATGTCTGACAGTCCTATACTATGTTATGTTATGTTATGCCTGAAATTTGTAGCAAGCGGTACCAGCGTTTGGAAGAGGAGCAGATCGAGCTCGAATACCAAATTCGACTGCTATTAAATAAGCCACGTAAGTAAAGATCTTCGCCATTGAAAACTTAACTTTCGACAGAATTAATATATCTGTTATTGAAAGATGTCTTTTGTACTTGACCAGGTTAACAACTAAATGACCAAAAAAAAAAACAACAAAATGAATACTCACAGCCAAAGAGCTTTGAAAGAAGAGAATTATCGATCACTTTCATCCTTCAGAGGTAAGGTAGTCATTTATTAGTTAGTGGAATCATAATTTGGCTACATTTGTTTATTTCGCCTCGTCGCCGTATCTTATACGTACATACGTTATTCAACACGTTACATCCACCTGCTGGCTAGTAAAATATCTTCGCGCTAAGCCACTGATTGTAAGATCATCCAATTTTTTTATTCGCTGGTATTATGGAAGGGGTTTTTGGTCGTTTCATTCGTCAAGGAAGTACATCAAAATCTTTTTGTACATCTCAAGTGGCGATACCATGCACCGAGAATAGATATCCTCACATTTCACATTAGGATTCTGCCCATTGCTAGCGGCTTCACGGGTCATTTTTGAGGTAGCTCCTAATAAGCCATTTTCCTCAATTGAATATACACCTCTGAGTGCCATTCCTGCTAGGCCGAAGTCTAATACGTTTTCATGTGCTTCACAAACGCTACGGCTTAAACAGTCTTGTGATACCTCCCATGGCACGAGTGTTATTATGTCTTCGTAGATTTGAGTCATGTTGACAATCCTATCAATATGATCGAGTATCGTTGGATCAAAACGAAAGGCTTCATCCAAGTAACTCTGGCCATCAAAGTTTCGTCGATGCAGCTTTCCATGGGGTCCAAGAAAGACTGGATACATGAGACCGATGAACGAGATCCAGATGAGCGACCACAGAGTGATTTGCGAAACTGACAGACGAACCACACCATTTGATTCTTTTTGACCGGGCACAACAACCGTTAACATCGGTATAGAAACAGTGAACGATGAATTATAGTTTCGATCGATAAGAATATGCTGTTTCACGTGAACATCTTGTACTTCATCAATAACAATATCGTCTATTTGCTGTTTTTTTGAGGGATTATGCTTGAGCTTTCTAAGTTCCTGGCCAACGACGCACAAACCCTGATTCAGCAGGAGAGCAACAAGCACAGCTTTCGTATACATATTGGACTAACAACACGACATAGACCTTGTTCTGCCTCAAGCCTTAGATCACAGTAGTAGAGAAATGCACGGGTGCGTTAGCAGTTGTTGCTCGTTTCGATATTGCCAACGAAATGAGCTCTCTGCTCACCGTATAGGGCCTTTCTTCGTTACGACTGGCGGCCATAGGGCATATCTCTGCCTCTGATTGGTTGATAGATGGGCGTGCGCCCGTTAGATTAGAACCTGTGCGAGAAAGAACCTGAAACTGCTGTCCCACCTGCTGTGTGTGTACTGCCTAGATATTTCTCGGAAAATCTTCAAAATCGTTTTAGGTTTTGCAGGTGTATATTTTCACACTGTCCAACTCAGTCCGCCTTATGCCGCTTGTTATCTTAAAAACTGAATTGAAGAATACTATCTGGCTGCACGTTATATTAGTATCTAATAAAGACAGAGTCCCATAGAGGAAGGTCACTGTCTATCGGGCCTCTTATATGATTAACTCTTTCTTGAACTTAATAAGTATCGCTTATCCATCGAGTCATTTTTAGCCTATTTATTGTCATAAAGCTCTTTTTTGGCTTCTATTTTTATATACGTGGTCGAATCTAGTTTTGTGTCTTTTGCCTATCAAAAGATTCAGATCAATCCATATCCGGAAGTTTTGGAGGACTGCAAGTTAATGCTCAGTGAACTGACACACCCTATCGATATTTAGATCTGTGCTACCAATTTTTCCCGATTATTAAATCGTATTGCTTTTTCAGTAGGATCAGTGATGTTGTTTGTTATTTGTGCTCGTTTTTGGCCTCTATAAGTAAGTCAAAGCAGATTATCCGCCATGTACAAACTAGCAAATTGAAAATCCCGGCGGGGGTTGCTTATGGTGGGGTCGATTGAGGGGTTCAATTGTAACTCAGCGTTTAACTATGCTGAAGAGACCATGTCTGGTTTTCCAATTACATTTTATTCGCTGGCTTTACTCAGGACGTGTACGCATAGGGCAAAGATCCTCTAAAGCTGGCAACCAGTTAGCCTTATCTAGTAATGAGCAGGATTGAAGATTATATGTCGACTTGAAAATGTTCGCCATTTTGCTCCTTGTTTTATGCGTTGGACAGCTGCTATGTCACACATCTTTGTGAAGAATTACATTGCATTCTATCTAAAACAAGGAGCGATTTGAAGCATGATTCCACTTGTTGATTTTGTAGCAAGCCAAAGGACAAACGAGGACGATGAACGTGAGGCGTCTCTTATTCACAAATTGGTCGAAGTGGTTGAACTTCGAAATGAAGTTGTTGATGCACAAGAGATGGATCGAAGAAGGCTTGGAAGAGAGGATGAAGATGCCAGAAGCCATAGAGCGCTTCTAATGAACGACAGCGTTTCGCCCAGTAAGTGACATCTTATTAAGCTGAAAATACTACAATGTTAGAGCAATCGTATCAGCAGAGTGCGCTCGTCGCCTGTTTTCGGGGCAGACGTGCCTTTGTCATACTGTGCGAGTTGAAGCTTCGTAGCAGCTGCCGTGCGGACTTCGAAACGGTCCAATCTATCTAACGTATATAAGATTTTTCATAAATTTTGCTTGATAGTGTAGTTTCGATGAGCTACCAGCCGTTTTTCCTAATAGAATATGCTACGAAGAGAGATACGTTCATCGGTTCGTTTTAGGGCTGTCACGATTATATGATATGTACAGTAAGGAACAAGATTTACTTTAACTTCAATTTACGTTTAAGAAATCTTTTTTAAGCATATAATCTATTTTACAACCCCTGATGTAGCTACATGTTCAAGCGGATGGCTGACTTATCAGTAGAGTTCTCATTTTCAATCCCTGATATCGGGCTTTTAGCAATTCCCTCAGTTAGTTTTTACCGTTTCGAAATCTCTCGTTATTTGCGATGATGTTTTCTTTCAGAGTCCAATCGAATTACGTTTGTGCCCAAAAAGAAGACGCAAGATAAAAGAGAAAAGAAACAGAAGGCCATAAGGGATTCAACAAACTCGACCAAAAATGACAAAAGCACAATTAAAAGGCTCTTTAAGGAGAAATACAAAACGCTCAAGCACGGAGCAGCTTCACTGAAGAAAACGTAGTAAGTCGTGCCCTTCACGCTAAAAAAGTTTTCACCCGTAGCAGCACGCGTAAATTGTCTTGTTTTGTTATAAGCAGGTGGATTCTTCAGGATAGGTAGACAAAATGCAGTGTGTGTTTTTTTGTGATGACTTACTTTCGAAACTACTACACTGCTGGTAGTTAGTTGGAATCTGTTAGTGCGAAAGAGCAAAATGGCCTGCTCTGAAAAATTCAACAATAGGCCCCCGAAAATTTTCTTTCAGCATCGACGCTCACTTTAGGCATAAAGCCAACACTTGATGGGTTCTAACATCAGCTATCTAACTAACGTACATCAACTATATAATAAGCAGCCTTAATTATATGCGTGCTCTCTGTTATATGAACGCTTGTGGTGAGTTAGCAAACTGTTTTACATCTATTAGCTGAGCTAACTTGAAGTTCCGCTTTGGACCTGTTCGATTCATACATAATCATAATAAGGCTGCTTACTGGATTGCAAGTGTTGATACGTTTGTGGTCGTAGAAAATATGTGAATCGTACGCATTGGAGTCGAGGATCTTTAGCGCGTTAGCCTTTCGTTAGAGATCCTTTTTCGCAGTAGACCAACGGACAATGTTCTTCAGTTTCCCTACACTACCATGTTATAGACCTCGAACGTATCCTAAGCATGTACTCGCACCACAATCTATATGAACGCTCATCTACACCTATATTGCAATATACACACGCAGGGTTCTATGTTAAAATGTTTTCAACGTAATGGTCTCGTCCATTTTCCATAATTTGGTTGTCGGCAAGCATGCGCAACAAGCGTTTTCAAGGTCTTGCATCTCACATAGTTAGACTTTCTAATAGAATTATCCGTATCTTATTTGAAACAACTAGCTAGTACGTGTACAAGTAAGTGCAAGAAGTATTTTAAAGAGGTTGTCAATAAAAAAAACACTGATAAAGTCTTTCAATTCTGTCTTTGTGTGTAGTTCACCCTTGCAGCCAGCTAGATGCTCGCGGTATTTTTTTAGACTTGTCATCTTCAATTGGTTAAACTGAGTTTTACTGGTTGCCCGAAGGACGACGTTGCAAAGAAGATTTGAACTATACAAAATAACTAAATATATATATATATGTATATATATATATATATATATATATATATATATACATTATAACTGAGATTTTAGTAAGGTTTGCCTCAGTAAAAAAAATACGTTCGCTAAATGGTTCATCGATGTTGTCAGCATGCACATATATATATATATATATATATATATATATATATATATATATATATATGCACATAAAAAGGATGTACTTACATGTCGCACATAATGCAAACTACCTATGGGGCGAAACAATCTGTACTATAGGATTGATGCAGATATAAAACAAGCTTGGCGCGCAGAGTTTAAAGGCAGGCGTTGACCGTGCTGTGAGATATACTACGACTAATAACGTGTATATTAACGGATTTACATTCACAGATCATTACGACAATGATTTTTAAACATGTTTGTTAATAAGAGGCCCGAGCTGGTGTTTAAACTGAAGTGTCACTTCAATATAGTTGTTAATAAATAAATTACGTTCACACGAACTACAGTGTTTTCGTTTTTTGTAAAAGATTCAATGAGTTAATGTTTACTATTTTATTAATAACTCCACAAATCTTCAACGGCGGGACAACTATATAAGAAGATCCTCATACAATATGCCAATTGCTACCACCATCACAACTGACACGCCATCAGGTAACTTATATAAGCGATGCTATGTGGACTTTTTTCTCTACTTCGTTAGGTGCTTTTGCCGCAGACAGTAAACGTGTGTCAGCTTAGTTAGTTACCAATTCCAGAATATGGATTATACACATATCCTCTTTGATACTACCGTCAAGCATTGCTCTAAACGCTCTTATTCTGCTTGTAATTTTTAAGTTAGATCTCCCTGACAAACGCGAATTTTAGGCTAAGAAGATTGTAACAATTCTATGCGACTGGATAGGGCTGCACTTGGAAGGCCAGGTACAATCTCTAGCAAAGTTGAAGAGCCATTAATTCACAAAGGTTCATCATCCTTACTGCAAACACTGGTAACTAGATAAACAGGATCCTATATATCCGGTCATACAATAGATAAACAGAGCTACCTGAATTGTTCTTGAACTTTGTGGTGAATTACGCAAAGATCACTTATAGTTCTTAACCTATACCATATGAAGGGAAAATGATCATAGTCGAATATGGTCATGTATGGAAAAGCTTACGTTTAATTTGACATATCCCAATGGGTTACAGTGGTTTTTGTGGAGCGTTTTTTGCTATGCGTCTAGCTCTAAGCTCTTTCGTGTGCAAAAATATATTTATCGTTCTCCTAATTGAAAGAGACCTATGGCCTAATCTTCGAGGTCCCAGTTGCCCCCTTTGAAGTCATCCCGCCGGATACATGCACCTGCCCTATTGTTTCTATATTTTCCAGTCATTTAGGCAGCGTCCGAATTCATCTTGGGAATAAATCTGTTTGTTTCTCTCTTCTTTTCGTTAATTGTTTTGTTCATCCCAAAACCGTTAATTTTTAGGTGTTTTTCGAGCTTCCAGAAGGAACAAATGTACAGGAAATTGGATTTGATGAATACGGAGCTAAAGCAAAATTTTAAAGGAAAAAATACGAACAAAGTCTTAAACTCCTTGACAGCAGTCTTTAGCAATGGTCACACTATTCAGAGTTAATTCCCCGATAGTCGAAGAAACAATAGGAACAATTTCACTTTTTAACATGCAACTTTTTTCAATCTTCTAACAATTTCGCTTTTTCTCTACATCATAGCCGCACACCCATATAGCATCATTGACAATGCAACCATGAGGCAAACATGACTCTTCTTTCGAGTGCGTCAAATTCTTCCTGACATAGTTGTTCTCAGGTCTAAATTTTCTCGCAATTTTTTCGTCATCTTCTTTGTTATGAGCTTGTAATCTTTATATGACCTATTATTGCAGATTAGAATTAGTAATCTGCAATTTGGCATTTTGGCGGAGCAAAGGATGCTTCTGGTTTTTGGCGCCATGGTCGCGCAGTTTTTTTCCCTGTCTTGCGTGTAAAAATCTTGATGCAATTGATGTGTGCGGTTTTTGTGTATTTGTTGTTGTTGTTGTTCGTGATAACTCGAGTTGTGCGATCGACAACCATTGAGCAATTTAATTGTATAAGAGACCACTTGTTTAGAATAGGACTTACTTCAAGGGCGTCAGTAACATGACGCTGTGACAGAGATATACAAATCCTGTCGCTTCATTTTTTTACAATTAATATCATAGTTGTCATCTCTTTGATTTCCTATTATTTGTTCAAATACATATTGTTTGGCCACTATTAGTTTTTCCGTTTGTTTTTCTACCGGTTCTATAACGTGCCGAGTGAAGCTTTCGCCTTGCTGAAATTGAGGATGCCCGGCGTTGCTTCGAGGCGACTTCGCAGGATCCTGTTACTTTTCAGTCTGCTTCTTAGATATTCATCACCGCCAGTTCAGGCTAGTTAGCGAAAATCCTTACACAGGCCATGTGGCTGTTTCGTAAAAAATATGCATGAACGCTTCATTATCATAAAGCCTCTATTTGGCGTTCGTTGTTTATATAGAGCTTTATCTTTAAAAATAGGATAGGAGCTTTATCTTGAAGAAGTTTCCACATAGCAAAGCCTATGGCTGGTGAGCCACATTAGTTTTTCAGCTGTTAATTTGGACCACTGCTCAGTTTGACTGGAAAAAATCGCCCAAAGAATTGAGCATTCTCATGCCATTGACAGATGGAAATGATGAAGCAGAACATATAGCGGCAGCGTTCGGAGTGGACAAAGGAACATCCTTTAACAAGAAGTCTACCGAAAAGTATTGAATTGCTTTTATTTAAACGCTGCAGAGCCTTTTAAAGGGACGCAGAAACGAAGGACGTATAGAAATGCGCCAAATATTGTCCGGCAGTTTGGCCTTGCACAATTACAAATACCGTCAATAGCCTATACGAATCTTGGACCTATTATATGTTCCATTGGCTTTTTTTTTTTAAAGTATTATGGGAACATTATGATGCGCATAGAGAAATTATAAGAATCATTGCACGTGCTGCGATTACAAAGGTCAATCGCGTTACCTTCGTCAACCTTCATGAAGCGAAGATATCAAAGGAAGAAGGAACGCACAGCGTACCAGTAATAAGTTCCAAAAAAAAATCATACTTTAAAGAAACTAGCGATCCGTGCATTAATCGAGCATAAACGTAGTGAGCAGTGTTGGCCGTCTTTTAGGTTTACGGACTTTCAGTTAGTATTATAAACTCATTCCAGCAGCGAATCGCAGACAGCTAATGAACGATATACCGCCAGGAGTGTCAGCTAAATAGATCTATCTACTTCAAACTCTATCCGTTTTTGCTCAGTCTCTGGACAAAGATCGAAGTGCGTTCTGTAATAATTGGTTTGGGGAGGAGATGCTCCTCATTAAACCGCTTTGCCAGTGCACCCATTGTGACAATATACTCTAGATAGAGTCTCCGGGCTCTTCGTTGTCAATCAGATGACTGTATCATATTCAGTTACCCGTTGTATTGCTCGCATTAACAAAATGGCTAGCGGACCACCAAGGTCGATTTGTTTGAAGCTGACTCCTGGGGTTTGCGCTAGATTCATGTCGGAACTAGCCAGCGAAAAGGCTGCTGCTACTGCGCTTGTTGCGGCCATGTCTTCTCGATCTTTCGCGATTAGTCGATCGCGGAATAGTAGCCGAGCGTTCAGCAGCTCATCTGTCTGCCAAATGTCAGTGACTCGCTACGATGATATTGCGAGATAGCTATTGTATTGCAGAGGCTTGATGCAATTTTACGGTAGCCAAGCATGAAAGAGGAAGGCCTTAGGAAGAGCAAGTCGATATCTCAGAGACATTTCGTATCATTTTAATGAAGGGATTTTCTTGAAGGCCATGTATGACATTGTACAATAGAGTCAGTACGGGAGTGTCCAGACAAAATTCACAAAGGGTTTCTGGAGAGCTGCTTGCTGAGCAGTTTTCGTCGTTGATATCGCAGGACACATACGGACTGGTACGATCTTATATCAGTTGGATAAAGTAATAAAAGGTTTTCAAATTGTACATCATGTACAGAATGACTATGACTATAACACTGATGTGAGGCAACTTCGTTTTATTCAAGAATTCGAACCACGAAGCCTCAGTGGAGGTTCCTTTTTGTTAGAAATGGCTCAAGGACTAGTAACAGAAACAGGACTTTACGATCTAACTAACTGCAAGTCCTCCATCGACGTATCAGTTCTAAAAGCGGGTTTGTCTAAGCGTCGTTGTAAATTTTTACACAGGTCAACCGGGTATCACGCAATGGTTTGTGTAATGCGTCATTCGCAATTATTGTGATCATACGAGTACATAAAATTAGTAGAGGTACAGCGTTTTTGGGGAATCAATCGCATTACACTGGTCGCTTCGTGTTAAAACCCTGCCCTATCCGATCTACAAACTTGATAAAAATACGCTGCCATAATCATTCGTCTTATATAATATGTATGCAACAGTGACGTTTCGTTCGTAGAGTTCGGAATAACGCAGATTTATCTACAATTGTAGAAGTTCAAATCATCGGTTAGAGACTGATCATATAACGGTTAACAGTTTAGGGCATTTATAGCTTACCCGCAGCTACCTGGCACGTAGGCGTTAGAGACCTTGTGGCAATTAGCTTCCCGCGTGGGACGTTTAAGCCTTCTTTCTCTTTCGTCATCTTTTTCCGTCACTGTTCCGATCCCCCCTTTCATCATCTTTCGCTTTAGCATGGATCCAGTCTGGCGCCGCTATGAGTAACAATGACGGAAACGAGCATGGACTGCTTCGGGGAGCAACCTTGCCACCAATAAGCCTGTTTTCGACGGCGACTAGGAACGTGGTTTCCGCAGTGGCGGTCTTGTATCCCGTTCCCTGCGATCCAATAGAAATCAGCTGGATGGACAGTTTCTAACCAGTCCCGAAGTTTTGCTTTGGTAGGCCATACACTTCGGTACTGCCTTCACATATCGGCTTTCTTTTCTCTTATCCTAATGACCAATGCCAACTAGCACTACAATATCATACTCATTAAATCCCACAAATGTTACAATTGTTCTCTCCTGTTTCTGGTGCAAATAAAATCATGTTGAATTATCTTTTATTCTATGTACTACGCTCTATTCACTATGCAAGCAACGCTTAGTTACGTCGAGCTAACCGCTATCGTCTAAGCTCGATTATATGGATCATAGATATCATACTACTTCATTTCTACTTCACTGAGTACAAGGCATGTGGAAGCATGAAGTAACATCTACGTGTATGCATCTATATCTAGCAGTATATTGCAGTTAGGAAGGAAGGCGACCGTCGTCAGATGCTTGTGCGGCTGTTCTGAGGACCTTTTTGCCTCAATCGGGGCATCGAGCTGTTTTGTGGCGAGTCGAATCGGAATAGGTTCAAAGTCACTGGATAATACGAGCAGATCAAAAGGAGGCAGTGAACCGATAAATTTCAAGCAATTTTCTGGGTTTTCGTTTTCACCATTCAGCTGACTACAATATCACGGTCGTCCTGTCGTTTTCAATAGATCAATATGTTGTTGTAATTGTTGTTAGTATAATTGTTGACGTCACAGTCACTTTACAGATCTGAATTGTCGCAAGCTTATTTTGTCACCCTGGAGCTGTCGCGGGTGTGGCCGCAGACAGGTTGAATGGAGAAAACGGCCTAAATTCCGAACGAACTATCAAAGTCGGACCAACGAGCATTATCCAATGCTATCACCTTTTTGCTCGGCTGCAAGCGTTTCGACACCCATTTCGATGCAAGGCTGAAACGAGCGAACACATTTAGAGACGTCTTATATGTTCTTAAAAGCGATATTTGAACCTGCAGCCGGTTTGTGGCCGTTTCTGTGTACATGAGTGTGTGCTGGTAATTCACTTTTTCTTCGTAGGAGCTGTTGCGTGCATGGCTCCAGCGATAGAAGGGCATCAGCGGTTTAGCAAGCTGAAATTTGTTTAGATTTCTTCAAGCATGTGGTAGATTCCAACTCAAAGATATTAGGTGGGATGAGGCCTCGTTTTCGCTATGACTCGTTAACACTGTAACACCTCTTTTGTATTGCAGGCGTCCTGAGTTCCACCTCGTCCTAAACATCCGCAGCGTAGCACAATCATATTACGATGCTGAACCATGCTAGCGGCGGCACTGTGAAGCGGAACAGCTTTGTTCGTTAGCGTCATTGTATCCAATGTATAGTCGAGCGGTTAGATCCATCCAAATATATTTTTAGGGTCTTTGTGCTCTTTTAATAGAGCGCTAATAGATCTGTTGAGGAGGTCTCAGGCTATCGCAAAACACGCGCTTGTTGACGGCCGTTATTACTGGGGAACTATTTTGTAAAGCATCGTTCAAAGCTGGGTAGTACAAGCTCTTCCTTCATCTTCACGATCGCTTGAACGATTAAGAATCGTATTATAGTCCGGACAGACAGCCAGCTTCTATAAACGGTTATACTAGCGTATAGATCTTGGTTATACAGCATTATAGATTTGTGTATTCATTATCTTTTCGTTAGACTGCTTTTCGCATCAAGGCGAAATGAGAGTGAAAAAAAAAATAAACAGAGGTCCTATGGCACCTTTTTTTCGAGCAAAGCATCTTTCGAGCTCGTACAGGACCACTTTCATGGATAACATTGCACTGAAATCTACTTGGGGCAGAGCCTTTGAAGGGGTGCGATGGATATGTGTACAGCTGAGAAAAAAGTATGTTTGAAATGTTTGCCACACCATGAGTGGTTGCGCACATTGATACACATTACTACTGTAAATCGTAAGAAAAATCATGCGATATTGAATTGGTACAATTTCGAATTTGCGCGCCCTCTGATCAATTAGAAGAACTCTCATTGGCCATATACATATCCATCACGCCAATTCAAAAGCTTTCCCTCAAGTAGATCTTACCCTTGTGTTACCGTAAGAAAATGAAGGTGTCTATTTATTGGTGAGCACGTCGACGTTCTGTCAAAGCTTAAAATTAATCAAATAACAATGGAGATAGTCTTCTGGCTATCAACAAATAATTCGTGTAATGATTTCGCTTGTTGTCAGAAAGAGAACATTTGCTGGAAGTTCAGTAGGGGCCTTGGACCCCTTTGGAAAGCCAATTGGAAATTTAAGTTCTCGAGCATCACGATCCTGCAGTACGTAAGTGAAGTTCGGGCAGTAATCAAAAACGAATTATTTGATTTTTCTTTTGTCTTCAATTTTTCTCTGTGGCCGAACATCGTGTCCGTCTTAAAAATGTTTTGTTAGGTGGTTCCCCGAGGTCGAATGGTTTTTTTGTTGTCACCATTAAGACCAAATATACATTATGATAATGCCAATGGTGTAATTTCCATAAAGTACAAGCTGTCTATAGATATTTTATCGCAATAGAGTACGCGATGTTTTTTTGCCGATTTTGTGAGTCACCACCTTCTGATCAGTGACTCTTCTCAGCCCCTGCGGAATTTGCAGCTTTCTTTACTTATACTATTTTTTTAATGTTGCGCTTGTGTTTTAAAAATACAACACGGTAGAGACGCTTGATCTTCCAGTTGTATCACTGCAGACACTTAAAAAATGAAAATCAAAAAATAGTGATAGAAATAAATAAGTAATAGAAGTGATTATTGAATATTTATTATTATATTATTATTATTATTGATTGACTATAGATTATTGAGTACTAGGACACAAAAGTACTCTTATCGCCAAGGGAAGTATTTATTAAGGGTAATTGTCCCCGTTAGACATATTCAATAAGTGCCTCATCGCCCTTAGTGCCTAAGTGTCGAAATCTTTAAAGGTGCGTTATAAATATCAAACTTTAATGATGATATTAGTTACAGCTGTTCTTTAAAAAAAATAACAGATAATTCAAACCGAGTATGTCTCTCCCTATATGGAACGGCTATATGCTAGTAAGTATGTGTAATCAGTCTCCGTGATAGCATAGAGGGAAACGTACTTGCCTGCTAATCTCTGGGACTCTGGGTTTAGTCGAAATTCAAATTCGATCATAAACAGATACGGGGTTCGTTGCGTACTAGGGGGCTGTCAGCTATTCATCTGATGCAATGGCTAATGGCGACGCAGGACGTAAAACTCGAAACATAGAAGTATATTTATGCTCATTGCGCTTGCTACAGCATGGCTTTAGGTAAGCATAGCGTTTCGCAATGATAAGTGCAATTGTGGCTTGCACGCTATTCCATAATGTTCAAAACTGGCGTTTTAAAAAGTATGATGTTTAATCTACTTCTGTTACCAATCGAATCGTATGACACATGTGTCAAATTCCGACGTTCTCTTAGTTTACAGCTTCTTTCTATCTAGTTTGAATCGTGTCTCGCCTTTTCTCCTACTGCAGTTAGCGGTGTTATGATGGGTTACAACACGCGCCAAAACTTGTTCACACTTTGCGAGAGAGAGAAAGAATGGGAGAGAGCGCGCGCGCGCGCGCGCGCGCACGCACGCACGCACGCACGCATGCACGCGAGAAGCACTGAATGGAAAAGAGATCGAAACGGGAAGGGGAATGGATGAAACAACGATTCCATTGGGTGTGGTGATGTCTTCAATTTGTTCGTTCTGCTGTGGCGACATGTAATATTGCAACTGCCGGTGCTATTGCTACCGCTACTTCGTATTTAGTCTGGATGCAGCGCGGCAATTGACGCTTGCTACCCATTAAGTGGCGGTTAAATTAAAAATCCACGGAACCCGAACGGTGTGGGGCTCAGTCTAGCTCAGCTGTGGTGGCTGGAGACGGGATGGCTGAGTGCACTTCGATCTCATCTTTCAGCCGGTAGCAACTTGAACCTCCGTGGCACCTCTAGAGCGAAATGTTTGACGATGATTCGTAGCGGTGAGTATGGCAATTCTTATATGCAAAGTATGACAATGCCACATCGTCCGCTCTGTTATGTGACACCTTCTCATCTTTATATTCTGGCGTAGCCCACCCTATTCAACTGACTGAGATTATCGTATACAAAGTCTCTATTCACGGGTTGTATGAGACAACTGACGACACACAAACACATTGTATGTATATAGTCTGAAACTAGATATAATACGATGGGGTAGGTGTCAACGTGGCACTTAAATAAACATATATATATATATATATATGCTTTTAGATTGGATTTACTCGCAATTTCAAGTAGATGAACTTCTTTGCGTTGTTTCGGTTAACCTTTCCTTTTTCTTTTTTCATTCACCTACAGGTTCGTTTAATTGATTTTGATTTCCGTAACAGCTGATATTCCCGCGGTGACCTTTCCCTGTTGTAGAGCCTCTTTAGTAAGTTTAATAAATATATTAGAGTCGTTTTGTAATTAGTTGCAGTTATTACACGAATGCCTTTCAGCAAAGGAAACAGCATTGTAATCGGGTAAACTGACATACTAATAAGTATGATGAGAGTAGTTTTTGTTTACTGTTGATCTTCACCAATTCCGACTATCCGGCTAATTTTAATCAACGTACCGGTGTAGGACACGTATATGTTACATTTGCCAATTTTTGTATGCTTCAGCCTGTGATGCCATGACACCTTTACTGTTAACTCGTCTTATGGTGCTCGATCGAATTTGCAACTGCCGGTGCTATTGCTATCGCTGCTTCGTATTTACTCTGGACATAATCCATTGCTGCCAATTTGATTTTGTTCATCAGAGCTCTCGTGTCAGCGAGTGTTTTAACGGTAGCGTTCACAATCGTCGAATATTAAGCAGAATGTGTTTAATTTACAAAGTGATAATATGGCAAAAAGTTCAGTATCGTTCGCTTCACATTGACGCCTCAGACGCGAAGGTTACTACTACTACTGCTTGCTGCTGCCGTAAACATTGCCCTTTTCGAACTAAGTGACGTATACGATATGGCGATCAATAACAAAGCTACAAGATGAAATCATCCACAATAAAATCTCCAAGCCGATTCGGTCATCGCCATCTATGCCGATGTCGTTAAGAAGCGTTGACAGATATTTTCGCGCGTCATGTTGTCGCTTTCTAGATTCTTGATTCTCAATTGAACCTTCGTGTGGCTACTCTATCATCAGAGCCGACGAAATGAAGCTGTTTCTTTTAGGCCATTTGGTGTGAAGCGCAAATATGTATGAGCCGTCGTAAAATATGAGAAAATAGCTCGAGTCTTTCAGCTGCATTGGCCTTCAAGCCACGTTGGCCGGTCGCCGCAATCATAGAAGGGAAAACGATCTCTAGACAGTAAGTTGGCCAGGTCTCGAGTAGGGAGGTCATATGTGTAGCTTGATTTCGCGGGCACGAAAACATCAATTTTGGCGGTCATTTTGAATCCAATAAAATCCATTGTCGTCTGAACTGCGCCAGTAGCGTTCGCTTGCTGTCCAATACAACTGGTCCGAGCAGCTAAAACCGGTGTCAGCTGCATCTTTATCTAGTACACTGAATGAGCTCACCGAGGTTACGGAGTGGATTCGAGGTGCATTTTAAGTAGCCACATTTCAGTAGAAGACTACTCGCGTTAGACGGTCTATCAAAGTGTGATGCATCGCTCACCAACTCTAGGAGTCAATTATTTGCTTAAAATCCTTCTTGGCTATTATTATTGGATGATCGTGACAATTTGAGCCTAGAAAGCCTCGCATATCGTGTAAAGCCTATAGAATTCGATATGCCAACGAAAATGCCAGTCGGTAAGCAAACATCTCATCGTGTTATTTGTTCGATTTCTTTTTCTATCGGCTATAACCAAAAGTTGACCTGCTTGATGCTTGTCACTATAATGGATTTTCCCTAATTTTTCCCTGTTACGGTGGGATACATGACCTGTATCTTCGTCAATGACAAAAATGTTTAACGTTCGTTCATCTTTCTGTTAAGCCACTTGCGCATAAAAGGCCGAAACGAGTAACGGAATCATCTTCTCTCTACTCGGGGTCAGCGTTGAGGAATCACTTTGTTACAGCGTGCCATTGCTACGAAATAAAAGATAGAAGTTAGTTCAGGCAAAGGAGTTTATGGACAGGGATACTGATTGCAATACCTGGTCAGCCAGGTTACAAAGCTTACAGGCCTGTCTCTTGCATCTACGTTGACATCGAAATACTACAAATAGCTCTTCTGATTGATTGTTACCAGCCGCCTTTCGTAAGCCCTAACATGGCGTCTATCTGTTTTAAGCTTTTGCAGCTTTTGTTCGATAATAGACCGTCTCCCTAACATATAACGTATTTTAAGTTGTCTCAGTGAATATACTTAATCTGAACGCCTTGTAATTTCTATTGACAGCATTCTTTCGCTAGCTAGAATTGACGGGAATAGAATATGCGCCTGTTAGTTCCGCCGTATACAGCCTGTTTATTTTATGCCTTCTGACTACTGGAGGTGTCTAGCCTCTCTGGGGTGGTCTGTTTCAATCGGCCAACGATAGCTGATTTTTCCTTCCGCTATAATAAGCCAGCTAAACGAAAAATCAGGGTTCATCTGATTATCGTTCGATCAAGTTTTAGTGGTCCTCTGCTCGTTGATGCTGTGAGTAATCTACCTACAATCAATCAACACCTCGTGGTGCTGTGATGTCGTACGATCAACATACCGCCTACTCTTGGCATTGGTGCGTGCTGTCCACCAGGAAACAAACAATCACCCTGTACACAAAAGGCAGACAAACAAAGGTATCTACTCACAGAGATGTAGAGCTTCCCGTCAATGTCGTCAAACATATACGCATTCTTCTTGAGCGATCGCCATCATGTGTGCTTCATAATATATCGCAGCTTCGTACTAAGCGACGCGGCGACGTTGAAGTAGATTTCCTCACGCAGCCATGAGACAATATGTGGATACGAAAGAGGCAAAGCTACAAATACGCTACGGATCAACTTAGATTGTATGTAAAGAGACAACTTCAAGGTATCAATGATCAGTTGTATTTATTGTAAAGTTCGTCGCACCGCACGTTTTCCTATACAGAACTAAACATATACCTAGCCAATAGATAAGATGAGAGAAGCTTCACTGAAAATGGAAGTGCAAAGTACGAAATATCTGAAGGTGTTCTTTGCTTGCTATAACAGTTCTACTTTTTTCGAGATAGGAGCGAATTTAGGGTGTAAAAAAAAAGTTCTAGTAATATTACAATTGAGCCGTTTAGAGAGATCGTGAAATTTCACTATTGTCAGAATGGTAATCTAGCTCAGCAGACCAATATTGTTATACGTTCGAATATTTCGAGTACCTGTGAGTATAAGTGGATACCGGCTAGAGGCGTGGCGCTCGTTTAACACTCAATTGACTTCAACTGGCCGTGTATTCGAATGGGGTGACGCTACTTTTGACAGTCAATTGTACCATGTGGAAATCTATGCCTAAGCGACTTGAACAACGAACGTGAAGCTACGCTCTGTATGCGGCGAAGAAGAAGTTGATCAGATCTTTCGCAATTAGCTGAAGCACGATCGGACGTAGACAGCTGTTTCAGTTCAGATCAGGCGATGCACGCTCTTTGAAACAGTTCTAAACCTCAGAGCTTAGTATATAATATTGTTCAAATCCAGCGTCAATGCTCGATGACTCTCTCGAAGCACAGAATTCGCGGTTACCTGAAATGGGTAACGTAGCTCCTGAAACCAAGCGTGAGTGATCTTAATTGATTTGCATTCTACCTACTGCTTATTGCTGATGTTTCTGACTCGTTGGATCCCTCCCAAATAACCTACGTAATAGCATTGACTCAATACGAGAAGGTCGTGGAAATATAAAGCCAGTTCTTGAACAGAGATGTGGCAAATGAGGGTGAGTATTTTATCGCGCCGACGCATAAGGATATTTCATAAAATAAATGGCAACCATTACCTAATCATAAGCACTATGGATACACTAAAACGCTTTGCAATTTCACGGTTCGCGAACAAAAATAATAGGTGAATTACCTGGTTAGCTAAGCTAGCTATAGGAGCTATAAAACTTAAGTTACAGTATAATCGATTGTTCTGCATTAATAGTACATCGACTGCCGGAGCTGGCTTACTGGCAAATAGGAACCTACCCCCTTTTTTAAGAATTAAGAGTTTTACCTAGAGGCACTAGCTACCACGGCACATGACAACGTAGATTTCCGAGCAACAATTTACATTTACGGTATCTATATTCGCTCTTTCACATCTAACATCTCTGTAGTTGACGACATTTACATTCCATCATAACCTAGTGGATGTGACCCAAGACGTGTACCGGCGACACAGAAAAACCACTAAAAATTAATTCAATTTCTAGATCATGTCACAGAAAGCTCTGCCGATCTTACCTTGAACGCGAGATGTATTGTTATAGTCACGCTTTTTTCAGCGTTTTTTTTGTCCCTTCTTTCCCTGGTTAAAAAGCATATCAATTAGGTAACTAAGACTTTACAAAGAACGTCGTATCACGTGAACAGTGGGAGCCATCGAAGTACAAGAGCCCTCGAATTCAGTTTGTCGCCTAGTATTCATCTCGTGGTTTTCTCCTCCTCCTCCTCCTCCTCCCTACCCCCTACCCCCTTCCCCTTTCAGCAGCCCCATCTTGTTATGCTTTCTATGTTTCTGCGTTTGTTTCCTCCTCCTGGCGCCGTTCGCTCGCTCGCTGTACGAAGCGTCCGGAGTTAAAAAAGATCTCAACATTTTGACATTCGTTCCGCACAATTGGCACGGTACACATACGAAAAGTGAGTAGAGCACACCATTGGCTTAAGGGGCTAGAAATGACGCTTTTGATTGCGTTCGAGTGCGCACATTAGCTTAATATAACAGCACTCGGTCTGATCCAGGCGCGTTGCTCCATTGACGAACGCCTGGCAGCGAAATGCCACATGGTACAACGAAGCACGACCACGGTTAAGGAAAAACAGATAAGCGAGCAGAAGCGGTGCGGCTATTATTGTGCAAAGTTCCCAACGACTCGTTGGTAAAGAAGGGTGGTGATATAGCGATCTAGAAGACGCGAAGCGACCGGAAAGATTCCTAAGTAATACTGAAGGTCGACTCTAAATCGTAGCGTACGAATCTTCACAGGTTTAGAGGCACAAATAAACACGTTTCTTAGTTCGCAATTAGAAAAGTTTCTATTCTGTGAATCAGCGACTAGTTAATTTCTGTTTGCAGTGACATTTCCGTACATCGATATGAATTCGGTAGACATGAAATTCTCCTCAATTGAATACGTAGACAATTGGCCAATGCTTTCCCTTAGTTTTACAAAGAAGCACCTACCAATAAACACCATTAAGTGCTGGGATTTTTACTCTTAAATGTGTCTTCGTTGAAAGACATGCTATAATCACAATCCGTTTGGAAAGAATTTTGTAATTTATATCATTAAAGAAATCGACCATCTGATTTCCCACTAATCTGCTGCATTGCCAGTAAGAGAAATCTCGGTGCGGAAGGGATTTTGTCAGCTTTGAAACATTCAGCATATCGGTCGCGTAGACGTAGTTCGACCACTATGAGTCACTCGATTTGAGCTAGTAGTTTTAAACGGTCGGTTAGATCGTCGACAATGATTACGACAGCTGAGCTCCGTAACAAAAGCAGCGAGGGTTAATTCGTATACTTATATAAACAGGTTCGCAAGAGGTCCTAGGTCGCGACGTGATCTTTCTGCGCTTGGACACACATTGTTTGTTCTCCAACGATAGACCTAATGGAAGCTTTGAGTCCAGGTGACATTCAGCTAAATGATAGCCCCCTATTTATTCGACACTTCATGATTCTACGCATTCCGCTACGGAATCCTGTAGCTCACACTTTATTTATTTTCAAATATTACCTGCATTTATAGCGGCGTGTCTTTTCTCGACGGAGCGAAGGCTCTCAAAGGAACAGCGTCGCAACACCTTGCAGAAGCAGACAATGAAGTCGTTTCCTTCTCGTTAGGCCCACCTGTATTTGCTCGACCTTTTGCTCGTATTATTCACTGCACAATCAACCACCATCGCGTGCTAGCGCAGCATGTATCATTGTGATAGTTCCTGCTGGCTCCGGCCCTACGCTGCCGCCGAGGCAGTTAAAAGGGTCAAGTAATGAAAACCCCTTGAAGACGTTTACACCTCTGTGTTGTGTCGGGTCAAATTATTTTTCCAACAAGAAGTATTCAATTACGAATAATTCCAGTACACTCACATCTATCTATCTAAATAGTATTAAAGTTCTATCGGTTTTTCCCACAAACATTTACTCTGATCTTCCTCACTGTGGGGTCGCAGAGTTCTATCCTAGAATGGGCTATGCGTTTGATTTTTGTAGTAGGTTTACTTTTCTTCACAGGTGGTAACTTATTTCTTCCCACAAGGCGTAACGTCAGTGGCAAAAGGTTAGGGTTACCTGGGAATGTTATTGTCTAAGCGCCGGGAAGTTTTAAAGGGCTTATATGAGGGAGCCGTTTTTCAAGCTCCGCCACATGGAAAAAAGCTTGACCCTTCGATTTTTTACAAGTAAGCGCGGGATAAACTGAGAATTGATTAAAGCTGTTTGTCTAGAAGACCAGAAATGAGATGTTGCTGCAATGTTGAAGCGAGATAGGGTATACATTGGGACTATACGGGACGCGGGGCCATTTACCCACAAAGTACTAAGATGACGATAGTCTAACTGGTAATTGATCAATCCAATACCGTAATCGTATTCTAAAGCCTTATCAACATCAAATTGATGTTAGGTTCAGTACATATATTCGGCGCGTATTCGACTGATAGTAATAATAACAGATAAATGCAACAAAACTCTCCTGGGGCAATTTTTTTAGGTAGGACAGAATACCCGTCTACCAGCTGCTTTATAGCGATGCTTTGCAATAGCTGTAACGTAATAACTAACAATATAAATAATTATCGAAGAAGCATATAAAGAAGACCTGCCAGTAACCAAACGTATACGTGGAACATAATATGCGAACCAGTCAATGAATTCGTATATTTATACTTCAGGGATTAACTCAATATGTACACTTGCCTACAATGATCTTTTAGATACATTTTGCGGATGAACAATAAATCCAATAATGCTGAATCACTATGGTGTAGATTATCAGGATTACTATTCTAAGCTTATTTAGATGACGGCTACGCCGATGCCAATGCTGAAAATCTATCTAAAACCGTCGATTTTTTGCCCCAAGTATAAAAAAATTATCGATAACAGCCATTGTGAAGGTTCCAAAGATACTAAGTTAATTTAGAGAAAATTGGTTTCAAAAACCTCGGATTAACTTTCAGTTTCATTTTCCATCTCGTTTTGTCAAGATCTCAAAAGTGAACGACACAGATTTTTTTCGTTTTACCGTCCTCGGGATGCGTGATTATCGATGAGCCTTGTCTATGGAGTTTTTCGTAGCCGTAATTACAGTGAGAGCAAAGTAAAAGACGATTGATGATGTTCAGTAAGTACAAAGCTATTGCCATCGCAGGCAACTGGGTCGTCGTCATGAGCCATCTTTCAGCCATTTTGAGGATTATTTGAGAATTGTTGCTGGATATCGGGTGAAAGCAACTGGGAGCGCGTACGAGCGGACGTCGCTCATACGCATTCGATTCGGCGGATTAGTAAGCATGTTTTGTTCCCTTAGTTGCATTTTGATCTCCGTCTTCTGAAATGCTTAATGCAGTAGAAGGTAGCTTTCCAATAGCGTCTTTGGTTGCCTATCGGTGTATGTATACTATACAAGCTGGATCGACTATATGGCACAGTGTGCCGATGCGATTGTCACTTTGGTTACGCTTCGTCGTGTTCGGTCATCAAACAAGCAATGGCGTAGTTGCAGCAATGGTACATGACTGAGCCGAACGTTCCTTGTCGGGTTCCGCTGAGCATCATCTCCATAGAGCACACAGATACTTTGGGATGAGTCTCGAAGATGAGGCGCGAGTACAGTAACTGGCCGATTCGCTCGATGCAGGATTATAGACAGAGTATAATCCGAGAGTTAATCCGCTGCCGTCTCCCCGTCCGTCTTCTGATTCTATCTGCGTGTTATCCGCTCTGCATTGCTTTCGCTCTGTCTCGATGCAATACTGCCGCTCACTTAAGGATTTTTGTCATCTGCTTTTCGTTTTGTGCGCTCACCTATCTCTTTTATTGTTACGGGGCGCGTCCAGTAACATGTTTCTTCCGCCGGCCGGTGTATCATCCTCCATGTGTATCAATTGAGACCCCGCAGTTTATAGAAATCAGTTCCAAAATCATTTTGTTACGCTCGGCTGGCCAAGCGCTCACCCGGGTCTGTATCAGACCTTCATTGAGGAACAGGAAAAACGAAGTTATGAAGTCACGAACAAGCCAGCAAGTAACGTCTGACTCCCGAATTCGATCTTCTTCTTCTTCTTCTTCTACTCAGATTTCGGTATTCGGCCCGGGGATTAGGTTGCAAGGAGCGGACAACCAGGCTTTACTGGCGAAGTTAACTACTTATTACATACTTAGTATGGCTTTAAGTCATGTTGAAAAGCAATAGATTTTTCTCCAAAATTAAGCCAAATGTTATGCGTCAGAGTCCTCTCAGCAGGTTTCTAATAAGGGATGTAATTAGCAGAATTGCAGATACCTTAACCTTAATGCCAGCATTTTCTGTTGCTGTCGGTACCGTTAAAACGGAGCCTACCCTTTCGGGTGTCGTAGAGTTTATTTGACATAGATTTAGAGAGAACGCGTCCGTCAGCAACTCGTTGGGCTGACAGCCAGTGCAATCTTAAATAAAGTTATATATACAGTAAAAACAAGTATGAGCTCAGACATTTCTTGAGCTAATCAACTAATTTTCAGAACCTCCGGAAAAAGAAATATCTAAATGAGAGGCAAAAAATTAAATTATGTTTCGTCAATACGTATAGATATGATACATCTATAAGATTCAACTTGACTCGACTGATTTATAATTATGCACAACTATCAGCAAAAGGACAAAGTTCTCCAGTCAAGGTAAGATGGTTATGAACCGGCCTACAGTAATTACCACAATGCTACTAAATGTAATACAGTCGCGATGACAAATTATTCGTCTAATAAACGGGTCCCATCTAAGCGGAATTGGACCCGCGATCCCGAGTCAACAATTACCGACCGGGGATTATCCTCTGGTAATATGTACCAAATCCGTATTTGTTTTTGAGTAACCTTCAGTAAAATCTGTTCGAACGATGAAGTTTATCTTGTTTTAAACTGCTGAGTTTTTGTAGTTCAGTGCCCGTATAGTCGGTCCTAATGTTTACCCCGAGGATATACATAACATGCGACTAGATCAACGGAGAACGAGATAAAGATGAAATTCGATGAGCTGGCTGCTGCAGACCTCGAATATGATCTGCAGATATAATCGCTGATAAGCACACTTCAGTCTAACACACCAGTGTAGCGCTAGGGTTGAGGCTGAAGCGATTTCCACGATGATGGCTAGCCCCTATACTATGGTATCACTATATATAGATATATATATATATCCCTCTAATCATACAATCGAATCGTGTTGCACATGTTTGTCGTTATTATCGTTGGTGTCCAAGTACTATCCTCTAATTAAGTGGGAATATGACCATTTTTAGCTAGTTGGCTTCAAGGTTCGCTCAAATTGAAATACGAAGGACTCCAGGGGTGACAGATCCTCTGAATTTAGGTTTATCGTTATCCTTTGAATCTATTCTTGGTATTTCTAGCTGTCCTCCATTTAGCGTCAATGGTTATTCGCGCCGTGTGGTCAACTTCTCAAAATCGCCTCTTCGGAAAAACGTCTAGAATCCATGCCCAGTATAAGGTCTAGCCGGGGTTTCCTCAATAAACCTAGTATACGGCAATCATATGCCGTGCTTACAACTTATCAACACTGAAACGTGAGTCTGCGATGGCTGTATATTCATGATCACTGCGGCAAAAGATACGTATTGACCACATACACCTCATCGTCCCAAATATAGAGACTACTCACCGTAGCTATAGTTCAACAGAGATACGTTATACCGTACGCGTCTAACTGAATCTTTGAGGATGCGAGGTAACCCATAAGGGCAAACACCAGTCTGGTGTACCACATAAAGGTAAAAGCATTGAACTTATCTTCAGGTTGGCCTCGTTCGTATAATGAAACGATCGTTGGCTGTAGTTATCTTTTTTTCTTCATCATTTTCATGTCACTTCAGTGTCCAGATATGGCCAGTTGATAACTGTGAAAGTTCGAAACGAAATTATCTGCATTTGGAACTGGTCTAATTCGTTCTCCAACAGTAGAAGCCGTGTTTGTTGGCCCAGTTACAAGTAACTCTTTTATTGCTATTTCCCGTAATATGTCATGATAGAATATTGGACAACGTTTATTTGCGTAGCTTCCCTTCGCCCCCTCCGGTCTGTTTCTTCAGTCGAAGTAGTGGAGTCGTCCACCCGACATAGATCATCTGTTCGAAGCGGCTTTCCGTTCCCGAAGTCCATTGTCATTGACCATTGGTCAAGGCGGCAGAGCGGACTCATTGGCTCAGCTTATGACGGCTCTGCTATATTTTGCTGCCGCGAACATCAACAAAGAGTAGTCAGACAATTATTCATGCGGGTCACTGTTGAAGTCTCTGGTGACCGATGACAGATATTGTGCACGCATATAATATTACATACTGAATTTCGATGATCTGAATGACCTTTCGGCCGCCCTGTATATGACCTCCGATTCTGTTCATTGTACTCTAGAACGTGTAGAGGAGGAGTAGTGGGATGTCGTGGGAGGTATTGATATCCAACGCCTTTCTGAATATGGGTGAATAGGAGGTTTGGCTAAATATTCCCAGCCAATTAGTCATCGAAGCACACACATCTGGATGCGCCGAGTAGGTCGGACCGATACCAATTCTAGTCGTGCAAGTACGAAAAGTTACATGGCCTGATCAGGCGTTAGCTTCGACAGTGGCACCATATCATAATAGGCCTGACTACGCAACCCAAACAATTATTTAGATGGGTGGAAATGGCACCGATACAAAACATATAAGCATTGTGTAACACTGTTCATCGTCATCATCACCACCATCGACTAGAACTCATATCTGAAAAAGGATTCATTCAGATTCCTTAAGGGCTCTGATAATCAAAGTATATGGACCCATATTTAGACTGGCGTACCCTTTAGAACAGCGGCGTGCAGTGCTGATGGTGTCTTTGCTTGCCTCTATTCAGAGCTCTATAAATGGAAGAGAATATCCCTGTCACAATTTTCTGCTTGTACATAATAGTTACTCGATTTGCGTTGCTGCTATACACGCGTAATGCTGCGAGCTACAAACAAGTCGCCCCGGTAAAGGCGAACATAATGACTTTCCTCCTCCCTGTATATGAAACCATAGCCATAGAAATAAGCGAATCATGCTCTCGGACCGCCTTGCAGTTAACAAGAATTAGAATTTTTAGCTAGACATAGCAGAAATCGAGTTGAGAGGAAAGGAGTTTTCGCTAACTGGGGTGTCCTACCCTTCAACGCGTTTCATGTCTCGTTGACAGGTTCACATCACGAATGCATTGTAGTATTACAGGATGTCTTGTTACAGGGCTCGTAGAGATATTCAGTTACGTTATTTGAAGGTTTATTATACGAACTTTAACTAGTGACATTTGGCGATCCCCGACCACAAAGGATTGCGCATGGATGCCGTCTTCGAAACAGAGATTCAATGAAAACTCGCCGAGCTGTAAAGTGCAGAGAAGTAAATGTGAAGCTTGCACCACCGTCTAAAAACTTCGAGCGTGGTGGTCCACAGTGCATGTAGCCCCCCTGTTATTGACCCGACCAGTGAAGGATATGACGATTTATCAACCAGTCGATCGGTAACTTGATTGGGAAAGAAAGTATGTCATTAACGAGAGCCGTACGTTGGAGAAAAAAGCGTGTCTACGATAATAAAGCCGTGAAACTTCAAATAATTACTTTTTTCCCATGGTCGACCATATTGAAATCATAGAGGATCGACCATATTTGAAAACAGCCTTCTATGCAAAAACATAATTACTGTGTGGAGGGTTAAGTTGGATTTCTTCAGGTCGCGCCCGGCTTCGCGAATGTATTTGCCTTAAATTACAAAATGAAAACTCGTTTTAAAAGAATCGGTTGTTTTGGCCAACCCCCTCCATGGAGTGCCTGCTAGCGTCTGGCTCTGAGGTCTCTTGAACGCTACTACGGAGGTAATGGGGTAAGCGTACTCGGTCTTATAGCAACAACGTGTCCTCGAGGATACAAATAAAAGCAATCATGGCGCAAAGCAGTGTTTCATCATCGAAATTTAACGTAGGACCAAGTATTATCTAGTCTCTCTACGATCAGCGAACTCCTGATAGCAATAATAAGCTTCTTTAGTCGTTCGGCTATTGTAAATAGCGTATGATAAACCGAGTTAGGCGAGTAACCACAGAACAAGCAAAAGCAGCTTCCAGCATGGTTACATGGAAATTCCAGGATAAAAAAACAACAGTACAGACTTGGGAGCTGATCGACGTCCATCCTAAAAATCCACTTGTGAGAATCTTTCTGAACTTCTAACGAAGAAATTTCATGTGAACATGGCTACCTGGTTATTGATTTTCACGAAGGTTGCGGGTAAAAGTCAGATAGATGCTTTCTGAGGCCGATAAAACCTCACAAGTCACACAATGTTGTGTGCTCCTCAATCCTCTCAAGAAGGAAGCAGTAGGAAGCCCTGACGAGACAGTGTCTATTATCGATGCAAAAATCGACTAGAGAAAAGCTCGCCAACTTGTTCACGATGAAAAGGCTGTGCCTATTTCGGGTAATACCGAACTGGCAACCGATGCCCGTGCTTTGAGTCTGCTCTTCAATATGAAGGATCTGAAGCCATCACGCTTGCTTTTCTGAAAGACAAAATCACCACACAGCAAAAAACATATTTGCGCGCTTCAAATGTGCGAAGAGGAGCCATACGTCTTCTAACAAAATGGTGCACTTCCTAATAATCTAAGCACATTCTGGAATAAGCATAAAACATAACTACACAATCTAGATTTGAACCCGCTGCAGGGCTAAATATACATGCGAGGACCCGGGTCTCAGCATGACAACGTCAAATTACTCATTCGTGCTATTAAGAAAGCGTCCGTACAATTGCAAAGGGGGCATTTGATACGAGCCCTTGGTTAGATGTTGAGGCGCCGAATCCAAGCTGTAATTAGCGCAAATTGAGAGACAAACACAACTATCAGGAATAACGCTCTTTATTTGAAATACTTGATTTTGCTAAGCTAAAGTCTTAGAAATACCTCACAAGACAAGGTCTAAACTCACAGACCTCAACTTGAGCACCTGGTACGAAAAACCAAATCAATTAATTACTAATTAGTCAATGGGTCTGTATCTAAGTTGGTCCCTTCTCACTGACGTACTTCAAATGTCGCTATTTTATAAAATCTTTGTAGCTTTCGGTTAGAACCAATAATAACAACCCTTTAAAATATAAATAGTGAATGATCCTATAAAGGATTACGATGTATATGTAGAATGTGTGGAAAGTGTCTTTCATGTGTACTCATTTAACTATTTATAATTAAATTAAATATTCAAATTATAACTCATTTAAGATGTACGAACTGCGTTTGGCTGATGTCAGGACTGCAAAGGATCGGCCTTAATGCTCTTGTCAGGAACTTGACCATCAAGGAACGCTGTACGATACAGAATATACATATGTATTAGTTACGGTGACGGTTAACCAACGGCCGAAGCGAACGAGCTGCTGCTCAAGCAATGACGCACGGCGACAACGAATAATTAACTTTAAAGTTAATTCGCTTGAAGTTTCGTTGAGCAACTCATGATATGGAGCGTAGGCAACTGGATACACTGACAGGCTCAGCAACACCTTACGGCCTGCTGTAGTGACACGAGTAACAAGAGAAATGGGTCAATGGAAAAAATGTTCGACGACCACTTTAGATCTTTGAATAAAACTCAGGGATCATCCGACTGTAGGCAAGAAGTCATTGGAGAAATTGAATGGCTGAAGAAGCGCAGAACACCAGAACGGATTGGCCTGTGTTCGTAGGCCTGGCAGCCGTTTTGAGCGCTTCATTGAATCGGTTCAGAAATGAGTGGCGCCGCGGATGGGTCATGTCTGTCTGCCGGTCAGCTGGCACAATGCAGAAATAATGATTTTAAGGACAAACATGATAGATCAGAGTATTCAACAAACCGTACCAGCTTAATAACGACCACAGTTAAAATCAGTCGGCTAGGATCAAAGGCAGATCAGTAAACTAACTTACAACGGTGAATTTTAGGTATGAATCTAGGTATGAGTCATACAGAGCTGTAAATTAGCCCACCAAATCTTCCAAAGCGCTTTCGAAGTATTTACCTTATTGGGAAATTTTCGCTATATATAGTAGGTAAAGGACTTATCTAACCACAGACGCCTTTTACGTTCTAGCGAACTATTAATACGTATGCCACCGCTAGACAGCACTACAAAATTGTGTTTTAACAACATTGCGAAGGCTGGACAGCTTTCTGGTTGAGATGTTCAGCCTTCAATGGTTTCGTTGTTGCGTTCACTAAGTAGTTCTACAAGTTCATTTAGTGAATGAGGTATATATATATATATAGATCATTCAAGTTCATCTTCCAATCCATATGAATCTTCCGTTGAACAGCTGCTTGCATCGGGACCACAACTGCACCAACATGAGAAAAAAACAGAGCGGTAGCTATCGTTTTTCTTACTTCCTTCGACTCTCTCCATCGCGTCAATCATTGCGAATCTGACAGGCGTCAACGAACTATAAATCGGTGCAGTACAGATCTGACTTTTAGCCTCTCAGCTCGTCTCGCCCTCGTGCGCCCCGCACTGTTTTGTGGTTGAATAACCCTTTGTTTTGATTCTCGTTGAATCGGTTGTTTGCTCGGCTCACACGCGACCGCTGTCTTTCAAAGTGACAATCATCTAGGGAGATGTACGAACGACCTTCAGCGAGGTATCAAGCGATTATGGGAAAAGGATCAACACGCTCGGCAGTATTTAACGGTGGACTTGGTAAATTACAGCAACGGAGGTTCGATATTCTCGTAGTATGTCGAGTTCCAGCCGCAGTCTACCCCGATGCCTAGCTTTTGTCACCCGTACGATGAAAAGTTTCCCAAAATGGCTGGAGATCTGTTATCGCACAAGAGCACTCGGATGGCATTAAAGGCTTTTCGACAGGTATTTCGTTTGACCTGATCGGTAGCAAAGCAATCGACCATTCCTGCGCAAGAAAAAAATCGGTCGAAATGGATTAATGAGAGATCAAGTGATACGGTCGAGACTCCAGAAGTCGACGCTTTACTCACGGAGGAGTTGATAACCAGAATAATATAAACAAAACCCAGATTCACCTATCTCCTTTCTTCCTAAGCTTGTCGGCGGGTAGAATATTTGTAGGTGATGCTGACAGCAGGATGCGAGAATGACTCGCGAGTCCCCGCTAAAACCGTATGAAGCGGACTTCTCTAAATAACGATACGTGACCAGGTAGGGAATAGAGAATGAATGATCTAAGAAAAGCCGTTTGTGAGATATCTCATGATCGTAAAAATTGAACACCAGCAGCCTTTGAATAGATTAGAGACCATTATTATTATCATTACAGTTACCATCAACCGTACCCGATCGATTTGAAGAGGTGATTCTACAGGCTCAATGTATAACTATAGTATTCAATAGGACACTACGGCGCGCCGAGGGTTCGCTCAGCCTAATTAGTATGGACGGCCTGCCGCGTCTACGTCGACCATTTAAGTACGCTTAGGCATACTATTAGGAATAGTTGTACAGATTCGGAAAGTTACAATGTTGACACCGGCAGTGGGTTCACAAGTCGCAATGAGCATATACATGCATATCGTTGATTTCATCCGTACGTATCGATCTATCGATCAACTCTTTGGCTCCTCCGGGGGTTATTTTTTGTAACAATGAAAAAAGTTAGGATAATGCACTCGTAGGCCAGAATTAATAAGTGGGTCCTGTCAATTGCAAGCTTATTTCGATCAAGCATCTGCGAAAACACCCTTCTAATAAGCTCGCGTTATAGAAGATAAAGTGTACGGATCTGAGCATCTTCAAATCACGGATTTTTCAATTTATATCGTTTAAAAGTTGTATCGAAAATGAGCGTCGTTGATTCGGTCGTCTGCATGTAAATACTTAAGTGCAGTTTTAAGGTCACCATAACTACAAGGGCGCTAAGGGCGTCTGCTATGCGATTAATTTTGTGATATAAAATGTACTCGTATCAATCCACACACATATGATTGGATCAGATATATGATAGTTGGGTACCTCAGTAATTGAATGAGTTCAGCAGGAAGGGCCATCGTTCGCTAATCATGTTAAAGCCTCCATATATTTTAAACTTATTCGTTTTATCTGACCTTTGTGTGAGAGTTGCATTTTAAGATCAAAAGAAATAGCCAAACGAGCACGAATAAGGAAGCGGCTGCAGGACAAATTAGGTAGTAAAATCATATGTACAAGTTAACCTTATTTCTATTGTTTCTTCCAGTGGCCTAAGGGTCGCCGTACTTATGTTTGGAATCTCTGTCGAAATGGAGCTTTCCTGATACATTCCTTGACGGAAGGAACGTTTCAAACAACCTGCTCTTTTAAAGGCCGCTAAATTGGTTGACTTGGTAAACGTTGCCAGAGAAAACAGCAGAAAGTAGCACGAAGCGCGCGCGCCATTCAAATTATATTGCAATCATACAACCTAATGTTGTTCTTTTTACCTGTTTAATTCACTGTTTGCTTTGCAGCGCCGTATAAGGTGCTGTGTGTTCGTATCCAGACATTGCATGTGCTGCAGATGTGCCTAAAATGATAGTAATAACAACCGTAGATTAAAATCATATGGAAGTAAAACGAATGGTTGTGCATTTTCTATTACTTTTTTCCTGAGCGACCCTGCACACATACATACATAGATAGATAGATGTACATTGCTCCTGTTGGGAGAGGACTGACTTTGCCAAACAGATATCCGCCGTGCGTCGCTGCCAAAGATGGCGAAGTACGACGGGACACAACTGATAGAGCCGAAACTGAAGGAGAAAATTCTTTCCAACCCGGTAGTCGGCGATGGTATTTATTGTTGGCCATTGAGGTTTTACAGGTGACATAGTCCGCTCGCTGCTAGTGCAAACAACCCTACAATCACCGGTTACGAACCTATTCCTTCAGAACGAACAAATCGCCGGTCCTATTTCACTGCAGCGGCTTTCTTCTTGTTGGTTTATTTTTCGGACTACTGCCGAGGAAGCTCGCACCTGCGCTCTCAAAGCTGCGCTGTTAGCGTCGCCACCCTATGGATTTCACTAAGGATCATAGAATAGTCTGAGGGCAGACATTTCAATAATACCTCATTAATATAGGAGACACGCATTAGGTCACTGGCGTTCTCGCTAGCCCCCACAGTGGATAGCATACAAAAGCTAAAAGATTAATAATAATTGGCAGCACATCGATCTTTCGCAGTTGCTGACATTTCTTCTTTGTTATTAGTGTTATTACCCTTATACAATGTACAGTAGGAGCTTCTACGAATTTCCATAATGGCCGATCAGACCTGGCATAGTTTTCAACAGGGTTTTTCGCGATCAATCGCAACAACATGGTTCTTCTTTACGCTGCGCTCTTCCTTCCAGTTTATTAGGTGTGGTTTTATTAGTTGTTTCCTGAATGAGTGATGCAATAGTCTGATCTGCCGTATAGCACTAATGTGCATACTCAAATGCAGTCACAAGCATCTTCTTCAGAGCTTCAACGAATGTCAAAGTGTTGAGATCTTTTGCCTTCAGAGGGGAGAATTGCTGAAGTGCCATAACGATTTACAGAAAGATGGTTGCACTGGCTCTTACAGTGGTAGGGACCCCCGAAAACCCCTTAAAAAACGGGTATTTTAAAACAATATAGAGCTCATATACGTTTGATGATTGCATACAAATTTTATTCGGAAACCTGATGGCCACCATTTGACTATGGAGCGCAGACGCATCACATATCTTTAATAGTCAACACTTCATCTGTCTGCCTTTGCCAATCTTCTTTGTAAGCTGTCTTTAAGCACATTGAGGAAATGATCAAGTAACAATAGTCGCGTATGTATGCTATCAGACAAATTTAGCCTTCCTTAAGAGGCTTTGCAATGTCTATGTTAGAGAATAGGGTCCATCTGTCGCTATAGCAGTGGCTTTATCAGGGTGGCACCTTCAAGTACCTTAAGAATTCAATGACGGAAAATCATCACAAGCGAAACGTGAAGCTATTACGGTATTTGAAAACATTAATTCAGCACGAAGGCTAGCGGCGTACGGTTGAGCGACAGACGAGAGGCTACACCGGGCCTAATGAAACACGGCTGCCGATTTGTCAATGGGATGAGTTACCGAGAACTTTTACCAGAACTTTTCCAGTTAGATTTTTAAGTTTATTCGGTCCTAGGCAGTTCGTTTGGCTCTAGATTTAGAAACATTGTGTTTGGCTTAATATTTCTATTTCGTGGCACGCTCTTCCAAGCACCGACTTTAGTAGGGTTAATTGAGTGTAAATTCGATGGCCCGCCCTCTGAACCAAATCTGCTCATAAGGATCCTGCTTATCAATACAATGGAGTAGAACATTATGCTCTATATCACCTTGAGCGGTTTTTTGTCAAGTTACAAATTATTACATATTGGAACACAAGTATATTTGAAACATGACTGTAATCCTATTTTTACAATAGATTACATAGAGCTCAAGAGCGCATACAACCGAGGACCGCATTTCTATCATCTGTTGAAACAATCGAGGATTCTTTTTGCTAACGCCTGTCCAGCGATATGCGGTGACCGGCGAGTAAAGCGATAGTTTATGTTAACGTAAACAAAATTATTTCGTTCCGACAATGACGCAATAGCGGCAAATCTGTCTGCTAGATTCATGGGAGGTGGTTTAGATTCGAAATTGGGCCCAAACATTTCATTTCGGCTAGGGCCACCTATGTAAACAATGTTTAACGGTAGCATCGTAGGCAAAACCCAAAGATTTGTTAGTCAAATCATTTCAGCTTAAGGTAGACGATCCTATGGGCATTCATGCAAGCGATTTCAGATAAAGTAGCGAGGAAGTAAGCTACGTATCGATAAGTTCGACGTTGCTATATGCACTTTCACGAAATGATGACGCTTTTACCGGATCATTTCGTATCTAATATTTCGGCGTCTTTATCTCCGTAAATCATTTTTAGCAGGATACAATACGCTCGGTGGCTACAGTAGGTTTATTCGGGGAAAAGTTACTAGAGTACTTTTTGTCCTCGATCTGTGCTTGTTACACGAAAGGCCATAACAACAAATTATGTACAGCACGAATAACAGCTATATCAGCAACAGTTAGTAGACCTTCCTTCTCCGCTTAGCAGTCAACGACAGTTAAGTGAATTAAATAAGTAGGTGCCTTTTGGCCTTTTAGCAGCAGTAAAACGACAGCCGACGGTCCAAGTGAAGCACACGTGTGCCACAATAGAATCCATCATCGTCTCACTGACCGTTTCGCCATTCCTTGTGACGTCTAATTAGAGAAGTCAGGGAGGGAGATGGAGCTTCCCTTTCTAACCTGTGTAGGACCGTGGGTCCACCTCTGTTGTTTTATTGTAGTATCAGAGACCACCCCACAAGTCATCCTGATTTCGAGGCCAACGAAGAACTCGTTAGAACGATGACTGCATATGTGTAGAACTTCAAACATATTCCCGATGTGCTTTCAAAAAATGCTTCAGTCATCTTTGATATCATAACAAGTTCTAAAGCCCGACCTCTACGGTCGACTGGCTGTTCGGCCGTCGCTCAATAATAACAAATGATCCATAGCAAACACTGAATCTTATGGTTCCCAACATGAATAAACCAGATGGATATTAGGAGTCATTATTCCAGTTAGCCAATTGCATTAAACTAATTTAGATTATGACCGTATACGATACTCTGTCTTGTATAGATGAGGTATGTGCACCTATAAAATTATATGCCTTACCTGTTACGATCGTTCAGAAATCAGAAAATTGCCCACGGTGTGCATTTTGGAGACGGGCCAAATTGGACTAGCTAGCTATAAAATCGACGGTGGAAACCAGGGGGAAGTAACTAGCAACTAGTCAATTTTTAAACGTACGGCAGCATTTACTTATGATAAATATCGAGAATAATTGATTACAGCGAAGCTTGAAAAATATTGAAATTAATAAAAAAAAATATAGAAAATTGAAAATTTTTTATGGCGAGATAGTTGTGCAGCTTAATTTCAAAATAACCAGTTAGTATTTTAACACATGCAAGGCTTTTTTTATCGAAATAAATTTAATTCACTAAAAAAAACATGTTATAAACAATCAATTTTTTAATAGCCATCGCTGTCTCGGCGCAACTAACACAAGTTCTGTGCGACCTCCCCATTTTCCCTAGCTCTTTACCTATCTAGGTATATGCGTGCTAGCTAAGTAAAAATAAAATCAAAGTATCATAGAAGGAGTAAAAACGCGATTCTATTATGCGACCTCAAGCACGAAATCTATATTTACTCTAATGAATGAACGGGAACCAATAGAGTTAATAATGGATTCAATGTTTGTGTATAAATTCGCAGCGGGGCTTCTTTTTGAAGCTTTGTTGAAACGGGACACCGGATCGTTACATCGAACGCCATTAGCCACATGGAAGGACTTTGTCCTAGTGGTCCTATTGCTTATTTTTCCCGCAAAAGGAAACATTTGTTCAAAGAATCTACTGTATTGAAAATAATGCAACGTACACTAGTGAGACGTCAGTCTTATAGATTTACCACGTACAAGGGTATAATACCGTATTTGTTTGTTATTCGAATTTACCATCTGCAACAGGACAGCGGTTAGTTCACGGTTTGGCCGATGTGAGCATTTCAGGTGGATAAACCTTACCTAGAAGCTCCCTCGACTTTCGAATATGAGATTAGAAAAAAAAAACGAGACCTCATGCCATTGCTTCTTCGGTGAGGTACCGAAATGTTTTTAGTGTAAGGATACCATCAGAGTAGTATCGATACGAGCTTCATCGTGGACCGAAACAGTTAGATAGATATATTTTAATTACACTTTGTTCCGGATGCAGGACACAGTATCTTGTATTTTCGTTATAATATCCTGTTACAGACGTAATATGTAGTTGTTATTATTACTTAGTATTTAAAAATATTGTGCGCTGAGCTAAAGCAAAAGCGTAAGCAGTATTCAAGCCAGCGCCTATATCGCACTACGGAGTAATGATATCCACGATGTCACCTGGCAAATATCGTCGTACACAGATAGGTTGTCACGAGCGATTCGTGGAAGTTTCATAGCGTCGTTGTTTAGGTTTGGGTATACCTTCAGCCCGGAATAGTACTAGCGCTAAACGGAATTTTCCTTCTAATTAAAGGAGGATTGAATGCATTTGACTTTCACCTCATCGTCCGTATACACGGCTCAGCCGGTAACTATATGCTCCTTGATGCGATGGATGTCGTCCTGGTATAGCGGTTAGTTATTTAAAGCGACAACAACGTCGCCAATAGAAAAAGCTCAAATTGAATTTCGCTTCAGGTAATAACTATTTATCTATGGGCAATATATTCACATGTAATACTTTATAGGTCCTTCTTCATTTTATTTTGGATCCTGCATATACATAAAAAGCAAACAAATAATAGAGCACAATGATAGTCTGCGCTATGTCCTATGCAAGAAGAGACACTTCATTTCATGGCGGTGATTACCACTGTCGAATCCGCCGAAGACTATCTCTCACAATTGAGCCCTTTTTTGAGACCCTCTTTCAGATCATCCTTCATGACAAACACCTCATTATATGGTCCATATTGGGAATGGCCGCTACTATAAGATTGATCAACGATGCCTTACTACACAACTCGTATGAATGAAGAAAGTCATCATCACGTACCCCATTTATATGCACCTATTACTTTAGTACCTTTATGGTTTAAGAGCGATAATTTTAGTCTATTATTAGCAACTATTCGAGGATTTAAATTAATATTTCTTCATAATTCCGTAGATTAAACAGTTCCATGGCGTGCGGATTTTAAAATTTATCATCAGGCCTTGTATAGCCATATGTATACAGTCACAAGGGTACGGCCGCCTACCATGGAGTGGTTGGGGCAGCAGTTTTATATCGCTAGAACTAGAAACAAACTTGAAACTTTATGTACTGCCTAGGCTAGACAATGAACCTGAGGACTGTTTTTGAATCAGACCTTTCAGTAAAGCTTTTACTCTCTCATTGTCGTTACCACTATTTGGCGCTGAGAAGTTGCATCAATGATGAAAGTGAGTGTCGGACAGCGCATTAAGCGCCTTGATAAAGAGGCAAGAGAGACAAATCGTGTGTAATAATAATAGTACTAATAATAATTTGTCATTTAAACTCAGGCGGTTACTCTAGATACTACATGTATTCATGGAGTCAAATTGCTTGAGCTAGGTTTCGCTTGCATAAAAAAAATCCTGTTAAGCGAAAATGCAACCCATCGAGAGATTGGCGACCAGCTCTACTTTTCTTTGAGAAAGGAGATTTCGGAAGTCTAAGTGCTCGAGTAATCGAGATAGGCTCGAGGGGCAGGGGATGCGGGGTGATCACAGAGGCCGCCGTTGAGGTCGCCGAAAGGGGGCGGCGCCTCAACGGCGGTCAGGTACGAGTTAGGAACTCGATGGAGGATGAAGCATGGGTGGGTTTTTTGTTGCATGCGGCCCTCTCCCACCATAAGCTTGGCTGGCCGGCTGGTGGACGGGTTCGGGGATACTTTAAGTGCAGCACGATGTTGTCCTCGCAGTCAAACGCAAGCTATTTGGAAAGCTTGCAGCTTGCACAGACGGAAATCACATCTACAAAGTGCAAATTTACCTGTGCTAACTGTTCAAGGAGTACATTGAAGTGAAAGCGTGGCTATTGAAAGCGGATCTGAAGTACCCAAAGGGTTTTCTAGTAAATAAGGGAGTTTTCATTAACGTTGCCTTTTCGTTATGTCTTCTCCTGAAACTACCGAAATACGAGGCTCGAAAACATCAGCCTCGTCTTTCTTTATGGAGTCCTTACTCAGTTCACCTCATCAGGGATATGTTTCAAGGGAGGAAATGGGACCGCTACAGGGCTTTCTGCCGTGGCCGTTCCCGCAGGAACTCGGAATCTCCCCTGAGCAGCAGCTGGCGTTTCAGGCAGCAGCTCGTGCAGCACTGGCCTTTCGTCTTGGCGTAGCGCCACCTCCGAATATACCATTGCCGCCTCAAGGTATCGCAGCATTACATGAAATCAAGAGAGAAGAAGCGATGCCGATTGGGCTACTTCCTCGGTCCTTCACAGATCTTGGATCTGTTGTAACGGCGTCCGTCGCGGAACCTAGGTCGGAACAACAGGTCGCCGAACCACGGACCTGGGTGCCACCCGTCGGTCGCAGCTCTCCGGATCGCCAGCATGCCGACGACATTAAGCGAATTCGTACTGCTTTCACTGGTAATCAGCTTCTTGAACTTGAGAGGGAATTCTCTTCAAATATGTACCTGTCTCGATTGAGACGTATCGAAATTGCCTCTCGTCTAGGCCTCAGTGAAAAACAGGTAAAAATCTGGTTTCAGAACCGTCGTGTTAAGCAAAAGAAGTCTGGAAAAGAGGTAGTCTGCACCAAAAACCACTGCGGATGCTGCAACAGTTCGTCGAATCGCAATAGCAGTAGTAATAGCAGTAAAGTGAAGGAGGACGGTGCCGGAAGCGGCGTGTGCAGTTCATCTCAGGAATAGCATAGACGTGAGAATTACGTACGGAAGTCCACGATGCCGAACACTCGAGTGACCTTGTGCTGGCTTATTGTGACCCTATTCCTGTCTCGAAGCAAACTCTATGTACAAAGAACGACAAGCAGAGCGGGCACTCGATCAATCAATCTCCGCGACGTCAGTCAAACACAGCTGATTTTTCACCATTAATAGCCTGTACATATACATATATTGTTTAAGGTGATTTTAGGAAAATAATAATATATCAGGGAAGATACAGAGTACTACGCGTTCGATTTACTGATGTCTTCTTTCTAGGTAGATTAAACGATTGTGGACGTACTTGTAAAGTACTTGTACCGTACGTTAGAGAGGAGATCGACAATCGCTTGAAATTTTTTTGCATTCTAAAGGTAAACAAGGATTTATCTCCTAACGTCATTGATGCTAATGCACACATTATACCATTATTAAAACGTGATAAATACAATTCCGTAACGAAACACGCTGTTTCTTTAGAACATTTTTACACTTGCAGATTTGCGTCGCGTGACTACAAGCTAGCTAATGCTACTAGTACTAGGAATCAGTAGGCAATTAATCCGCATGTCGAAAATGATACTGTTTTCGTAACGACGGAGTGGTTGGCCAAAGATGTGTGTCATGCAGATCTGTCGTGAATAGATTCTGGTATGACAACACATTATGGAGCAGACAGTCTGCTACAATTAATCTAGCCTTTGTACCTGCCTAACTGGATCATAGAGATCGTTTTAAATAATGGCTAAGCGTTGTTAATTTCGAAATTTTTGGTGTAGTTCAATCATGCTGATAATGAGAGAAGCGCGCTTTTCAAATGTTTCGGAACAATAATAACTAAAGCGGAAAAGGTGCATAGGTGCAAATTGTACAAGGGATAGGAAAAAAGATTTTCTTGATACGTAATAAATGACCGTTTCCGCAATGCGGAAGAGAGCAACGTACGATAAAAACCTACCATTACCAAGCCAATTAATAATAACTAGAAGGTAGGTAGATGTTAGTTTCTAATAATGTTATTACCTATGCAAAAATGATAGTTTTTAAAGGAGGACTAAAAAGGACATATTGTCGTAATCTTATATTTTAACGAAAATGAGAAATAGAAGCATAACTGCTGTATTATTGTTTCTGTTCATCCAGTATATGATTAGCTTTAAATTGACCGTGATGCGTTGATGTGCTTATAACTACTTCGCTAATAATAGATTTTGTGTAGTTTGAAAATAGCTATTCATGACTATAGGTAAAACCTAAAATAACAAACCTAAAAAAAGAAAAAAAAAAAAACTATTTGAATGATATAAAGGGTCAAATAGGTTTTTCGTTTTTATTCCAGTCCTACGTAGATTCCGCCATTGTTCTCATTCATGGTTTACTACCTAAGATTTACGTGTCACCATCGTCATTACATCTTGAATGAAGCCCAGGCGCAGAAACGCTACTGTTTTCTATCGCGCTGCCTAAAGCGGAATTTTCGATGCTGAAGCGAACCAGTCGCGTAGACTGAAGCTGAAAGTTGACCATCAACAAAATGCCGTAACTTAATGAATAACCTCTACGTACCAATGTAGTTATTGTGACTCGAGTGTTGACTCGTTATTGTACATCAGTAAAAAGCGCTCTATTTCGAGGGAACTGCCAAAGTCTGTTCAATTCTATGCTAGAAGCCATTGGGTCTACGTACGATCATCCATCCTCATATAACGTAACGATTTCATATTGCTTAGATGTAAATTGGCTATATTAGCTACTGTTTAATTACAATACATACAGTATGTCGGACAGAGATACACAAACACGCACGTTCACTTGTGTGTCCGCGTATCTCTGCATCGATTAACGGCTATATAGAAAAAGGTAGCGAAACAAGCCTGAAAATAATTTTCATATAGAATCAACAGTCGTCTACATACGATAAACTAATACAAAAAAACGTTATAATCATACCAAACAATAATGTTGCTGCTGCTAGTAACAGTCTTAGCATGGCACAGACAATGGCTAGCTTCATTTCAACGGTCCCGCAATGATTGTTACGAACAGATGCTTGTGAACTTATGTCGGCGAACAAACCTTTAAAACTAAAATTTCTCTTATATTGACGAAATGATGCCGGGCTCGCTGACGGCTTGAGGCTCTGTCGACAAGATAATAGGCTGTTTGTACAAGCAGGATATCTGTCAGTAAAAGAATGCTGTTATTTATCTATTAGTGTGTTAGCGATATACTCCGTAACCTATCGGTCACGACCAGATCCCGTCTCGAAGAGTGAACTTAAGGTTGTCAGAGTGGTCAGTAACGCATCCCATAAAAGCATGTCTTTATATTACAACTGCGTCGGTAAAGGCGGAACACCGAATGACTAATATGGTGACTGATGCTCGTTGGATCCTAAACATCTATATGCACCATAGTCATTCATATAAGTTCACATATATTTTGTATTCGATAATATAGAGCATTTCACGGCACAGAACAGCTTTCCCTTAGCATGCGTCGAAATACTACGATCCCTAATGTTTTTGGTTTTGTTATGACTTGTTAGATTATGTTATACAAATCTGGAGTAATCTACGAAGAAAGCCTTTGAGCAAATTCATAAGAAAGTAGTGTTCGATTGAATCTGGTGGTGACACTGATACGCGTCGGACGCTTACTATTGGATGGAAAATATTTTTTGAAAAAAATGTTCGTTTAGGAAATAGCGTTTCCAGTAACACTGATTGTTATTACTAACGCCCAAGGCGTTCGTTTGCCAAAGTATAGTTTTATAGCGAAATGATATCGATCTCATAGTTGAATACACAACCAAAGGACATTTTGTCCAGATGATTTTAATCGTTGCTCACCGTTACTGGCGACAGTTTTTTTTTTTTTGATTAATTTTAGATTGTAGTCAGTTTTCTTATTGGTTTACGACATATTGATTCGAAGTTAGCCTAATAAATTGTCGACATTCGATTCTGAAGAGTGATTGATAAATGGCAGGACTATAAATCAGACAAAAACGATACAGAAAAACCTTCACATAGCGTGCTTCCATTTCGCAAGTCTGAGGGTTCGAATCTGTCTGATCCAATGCAAATGCTATAGACCTAATCTGCATGCGAAAATCGTCCGGTATGTACGTAGCAGCGTATGGGTTTAGCTTATTCGTGTGCCAGTCCCAGTTCTGGGTCGATACGCTCGACAAGAATACCACAAAGCAAAGCTAAGCTACGTTATCGCAAAGCTCCCGTACACTTTTGCACAGTCGGACACAATGCGAATTAACCTAAGACTATATAACTGGCGAATACAAACCTCTTTTAACAGTGTATTAAATGCTATATCGGCTATTAGGAAAACAATTGGCAGCAGCTTGGCGGTGTCAACTAACTAATGGAACGATATCCCAACGCAAGACGGTGGTAACAAGGGAAAATATTTTGGCGCGGCCAAAAAACAACCTTCTGGAGGTAAACTCTTACTGTCCCAGAAGTTCCTCATCGCATCGGTGGTCAATGACTGATTTCTTACGCGGAATGATTCAAGATAGATGTTCGTACTAAACTCTCCTGTCAAGTTGCAACTCGTAGCGTCAACAATCCTTGTTAATTATATCAATTAAGTAGGTACATTTAGTCGATTTTAAGTTGTCAGCGATATTCCTGCTCTTCGTATAAACGATTATATTGCGTTACGGCATGATTATGATCCATTTTTCAGAGCTACTAATACAATACTTCCGTATGGTCCGTTCCGAGCGAAAAAGAAGGGAGACGCAAAGGCATATGGCTAAAAGGGTATGCCAGCAGGACAGACGTGAGACCTTCTTCATTGCCTATAAAGCAGCTGCAATATGAGAAACGATTTTACAGTTATGGCTACAATGACGCTATTTTTGAAATATTGCTTTTCGACAGCTTGATTGTTTTGTCTGTTAGATGCTCTGCTCCTTCCATATTTTGTGTTCGATGGGGAAAAGTGTTGTAGGGTAAGTGTGGAACAGATATCCTATTTCTGCTGAACTTTCTTTTTTTTAGGGCATTCTTCGCTTGAAAACTAATATTATTTGTGTGTTTCTCAGCTAAAGTATTTTAGCAAAATGATAAAGGAATATTCAGATTAATTTTTTAAAGCTCGTTTTAAACTGTGAACTAAAACAAATCATTCTATAATAAGACTCGAAAATGCTCTTCGTCGCCAGCAACCTATTGAAATGGCCACAGACGCTCTTTGTCACGCCGGATACGTTCCTTCTCTAAGTATCTTCAGCTTACATTGCGTTACAGGTAAATATCAATGGATATACGTGCTCTGTCTAATCTGAAAAAACTAATTACTGTGTAAGTTTTCAATAAACATATAAACTTATAACTTAATATGCAGTATAGTTAAGATCGTGTTGACTGTTGTATGACTATTGTAAAGTATGCGGAATTCGCTCTCAGCTTCATTGACTGTAACAAGGCAAGGTGTATATAGGCCGATAGTTGCAGATTTCTATTAGAATTTTCATAAGATCCAATAATAACATCCGGACATTGGAATAAAGTAGCAATAACTGTTGGTTGAGCTATTTAACTGAAGTTCACCCATGAGATGCATCAGCTTATCTTTATCATCTATGATTCGAATCGAGGTTCTTAAGTTCAAATGCATCAAATCTAACTTCTATTATTGTGCAACATCTATTCTGAGCGTTTCTTAATTAGCTCACTTTTCCTTTACAGCTTCGTTTATCCCAAAGTTATATTCTCAAACTGAAGGTGTCCTATAAAGGCTGTTGCATGATGATTTCATAAAAAGTCATTACATTGAGTTATATGACATGATTACTCGGAGGCAGGGTCGAATGAAGCTATGTAAGCCACTGCGTTTCGTGCGTGTACGAAAGTAAAAAATATCGTTTTTTTACCGAATTTTACAGAAAAGCTGAAATGGCCTCGAGAGTAGAAATTGGCTTAGCAGGAGCGCCTCTATTTATGCATGTGTCAAGCTATTATCGAACCATATGTTGCCATTGTGAACAACGTGTGGTGTGCAGTTGTATAGTTGGTATGATGCATCGTTTGGATACTGCCGTTTGATGTACTACACCGGGGATAATCACTATGGATAATAGTTTCTACCAGAATCCCAGACGACCACGACTCTTCTCTACAGTCAAGTGGCTTTGGCGAACATTGTAAGTGTGTCTATTTGCTCATTAACGTTTGTATATACCACTACATGAGACATTCGAAAGCAGGTCGCTAGTAGTGAAGCAAAGTCCACTGCAGATCCTGGCATACAAATTATAATCCCCGACTTACCTAGCTGAAAGAAAAGCATCTTCTTTTCTAGCCATAATCACAAACTTTTCTATGGAAAATGTATGTTCATTTCAAGTTCACTGAATGAGTCGCTTCCTTGCAGAAAATCATTGGTGGCACCTCTCATTCATATAACCTCTATTTTAAGGCTATATGGATTAATGCAGTTGCCCTCTGCGTTCTATATTTTTTAGAGGTGAATTGATTCTAGTGAATCTATTTTACTTGGGCCACATAAGAGAAGAGCCTTTGACGAATCTGCTAGCATAACTTTTTCTCCATCTCAGCGCAAACTCTAACCTATATAATAGCGCTCTTTACCCTATTTCTGGATATCAAGTCATGAAACCTATAAGACTTGTTCTTCAACTTGGAAATGATAAACAACGCTGCATATATTTTAAGTAGTTTCGCATGTGTTCTAAATAACCTGTGGTACAAGTTGAATTCCTTTAGGATGAAAAAAAAGCCAACGAGAGAGAGTATGCAGTTAGAGAAAGCCATGGCTGTAACCAACACCCATATTGGTTTCAGGTATATAAGTGAAATAAGTACTCGTATACCATCAATATTATTTACCGGCCACCCTGCTCAATTTCCAACGAAATAACCTTAACATACATATAAAGGAGTCTTTTTGCGCGTTATTGATAGAGTTCTGCTGAGTGTTATCAATAGAAAAGGTGGTTATGTTACGGCATGTTACAATACGGTACTACGAAACAGATTGTTTCGAATCCATGCTCTCGTATTTATTCCAGAGCTGGTACTATCTTTGTCAATTCAAGATCATCCATTAGCCTAGATTTGCGTTTGTGTTGCTACTGGATGCGTAATTCTTTGCCTGAACCTTGTTAAGGAAGTGCGTGCTGCAAAACACACATTGTCCTAATCCGGAGTCTATATGTGATAGATTATCACGGGTAAACGACTGTCACCTTCTGCTTGCGTTTTATGATGAGACTAAGAGTTAGTAGACGTACCCATTTACTCGCCGATGCTGTGCTGGTTGCGTGAGATTTTTTTGCATTACTTGGAATTAGATTTTTTTAAGCTTTTTTTTAAAATTAAATTTTTAAAGGACGTTTAACGGAAAGTTTAAACGTTAAGAAACATCAGGAACACAGTCGTGTACTGAAAAAGACGCCGCGTGATTTATCTAATTGGCCACTTCCATGGAATAATAGTAAAGACATCGATACCACTAACGTTACGCTCAAGTATCACACGTATTTTAGTGCTTAATTTTTTACAATTTATCATAAATAAAGTTTTCGTGTTCGTAGAGAATCGATTTGTTTACTGGCAAACACTACTGAATTTATTTACGATATTCGTAATGTTTTGTTAGATCAGTGATCCTTTTGCTACCACTGCAGATCTAGATACGATGTAACATTACATTAGTTGAGGGTGAGCCAGGGTAGGCGTTAAAAGAGACAACAAGAACCTGATGGTCGGGTCGAATTTTTTCAAAGCAGAACTTTTTTTTTTTAAATTTCTATAGTTTTTTCACTAAAATAGCTGATTGGCTGTTTTTGATGGATTTGATAAAGTCCTATGTTTCGTTGCCGAAATCGAAAACACGTAGAACAAGGAAATCCTTTTAAGGTACACATTCTGATGATGATTACTTTGTGGATAGATGGCCTTGACTACGTTACGAGATCATGAGGTTAGTGCTACGAATGACTAGTAGTAAAAACATTATTCTGTGAAGTTGAGCCATCCTATTAATCGTTCTTGATTATCTTGAAAACGATGAGTGGGTCAAAAGAAAATGAAAAAGAAAGGTTATCCACAGTAGAATAAGGAGAGCTATTTCTCAAAAACCCCATTTAATGGCTATACCAGTGTATATAGACTTACGATAGTTTAACAGACCATTATAATAAATGAGCAACAACTTTTTGTAAGGATTTTTTGTAGGACATTTAACAGAAGCCCAGAAGTGTGCCTTAGATTGATGCAGCACCCCGTAGAAAAGGCAATTGATGCCCCCGAGAATCAGCCATATAGATCCTCCTCAATTTTGACTACAAAATGCGGGGATCTGCACGAACACTCAAGGAAACTTTAACTGTAGTACCCTGGGATGACCGTAACAGAGTTATGCAGCGAATCGAATTCAGAACACAGGAATGAAAAACAAATTTAAGGCATTATTCTAAGTCTATTCCTGTCCAGTTAATTATTCTTATCTTCTAGTATTACAACCAGGTTGATTTTATTTTCTACTCAGTATAATAGAATGTTGCCACCCGAAAAGCACAACAATCGACCAGGTTAACGTAAAAAATTACACACGGAGCGTTTTAGCATAGCTCGTCCTTTGCCATATTCGCTTCATATTGTATATAGGTCTCCGTAATAGTAATGAGACTATTAATCTCATTCTGTATAGATATATATATATATATATGTATGAATATATATATTTGTTTTGTTTTGCGTTATGCAGCTTCCGTAGAGGTAGTTTGTTTTGGGCACCCAGCTAACAGTCAACTGCCAGCGAAGTCGCATAAATTAAAAGTACTAGACGAATTTGGCCGTCTGCCCTTAGAGACAGAAAGCTGTTCTAATGTCAAAGCCCAAAGTTAACGAAGTGAGTTAGGCTTCTGATAATGGCGGAGTTATGATTCCCTGTCTGCGATTTTTTTCGCTGTCACCCTGCTTGATGCTTTTTTAGTTTAGATGTAAGTTCTGTACGCATTTGCGGCATTGCCGCTTATAGGATACTTCCGTATAAATTTCATCTTGTACGCGCCTTCGCGCTATTATAACAGCCTTATTTATTACGATCTCATAGCTGGGGGCTTCTACGAATGGCAGAATCCGCTTTCCCGAAAACTTTTGAAGTAATTTGCTACAAGCCTACTTAGGGTTAATCAGTTCTCAGTGAAAGAATTTTCGTTGATGGATACAGCTGGTGTACGTGCTTAAATACATTTTAATAACCAAATAAAGTATTCCTTCATACCATATTATAGTTACAAAAATTCTATAGATCCAGTAGAATAAATTTTACCACCAACTGTTTTTTTAACTGTTATTTAACGGTGGACGTGTAAATCGATAATCTGTAGGGACATCTTTAAAAATCAGGGCTCTAAAGCTTCATTCGTACATGATTTCGTTCGTACAACTCTGCAATCGTCCCATTTGAGCTTACAACTATAATGAGTTTTCTTCCACTAGAACAATATATATATATATATGCACCATTTTAAGAGTATTGTTGAACTAAAATGAATTTTTCTAAAATTGCCTCCTGAATAAAACATTTTTCTTCCTCGTAATATCTGAGAATAAAAAAAGACACCAACATTATTTTCAAATAATTTGAAACTAAAATTAGGCTAAGTGGCAACGTTTTTTGCGTCTATCTAAAAAATGTCGAAAATCGTTACACATTGTTTGATACAGTTGGTTCTCAATAGGGAACGAAGTGGTCCCGACGCTAACCTGGACCACGACATGTTCTCAAGTTCAAGGCAGCACATAGACACGTCGCCCATCAGGGGGCAACTGTTTTGTGCTGCTTCTACTCATGCTGCTGACTACGACTAGCTTATTCACTTTATCTACGTAGAGGTAGATTAGGCTAATTCGGAGCAATTATTTCTCTCACATAGGAAAATCAATTGAGTCCGAACAAATATTGTAACTTCTCTAGAATAATAGGTAATACCTAGTTGTTCTCCAATAGTCGAAATATTATTGGATGATATACCTTCCTAGAGAAGTTTTCAACTATTTTTCAGAACAGAATGTTTGGCTTTGTTTCAGGTTACCCCCCAGGCGTTTCCCTCAATGAAAAGCTTGATTCTAATTTGAACTTACTTATAGAAAGGGCATTTTTTCGAATTCAGTCGATGTTTACCACTAGTTACGGTGGATGTTATTACTAGTTACAGTGAAACGATGTGCAAGTTACAAGATACTGATTTTTGCACATAGTTTTCGAGACGTTTCGCAAGTGGATAGCTTATCATATTTTACATACAATTAGAATTATCTAGAGTCCGATTGCTATATTAGAGATTGGCTCTAATACATTCGCTTGGACACGGTCGATACCCATGCAACACATTATCGAGAATGATATTTGACCAAAAAATACCAGAAGGCCCACATTCAGCTTGATAACAGCCGTTGATATCCAACCGAACCAAACGTTTAACACATTTTGCTAGCTCAGTTCGCTTAAAATTAAATAAGATACACCCATCTGTAAAGATCGCAGGAACATTCGAGGCGCTAGCCTTTTTTGAATGGTGACTGCTTTCAGATGCGACCTTACGTAGAACAAAAATCGAAGTGTAACAGACGAGTGAGAAGCTACTGTGCATTTAGGAAGGGCAGTGATGCCTCTACTTATAGAAGAATATATTAGTTTCAGTACTTTGATATATACTTAGAAGGAGAGACTAATTAGCTCTGTTTACTATCTCTGGAGTTTGTTCATCGTCTCCGCCAATTCCTCATAGCACACTTCAATCGCGGTCGACGAGTCAGGACTCATTAGGCTGTAGTGGGTAAAGTCTGCGCTACGAAACAAACACCTTTTTGAACCTTTATAGTCTTATAGGTATGTCTTACTGCTTCAGTTACCGCCACCCACCGTCCATAGGTATTTTAGATAGCTTATTCTGCATCATAAGCCATAACTGAGCACAGGAATTCTCGACCGTCGCGCGCCTCCGATGCTGGCGCACTCAGACTTCCGTCTATCGTTGCAGTGTGAATTCGGCATTCTTTTTTCCTAAACTCTTTACACTCCGAATGTGGCGACCTCGTAGGCTACGTTTCTCTTGTCGCCCAAGCCTTTTTTCGTCGACACTAGTTTTTTCCGGGAAAGTCTTTCCGCTGTCTCTTTCACCCTTTCATTCAGCATGGTACCTTATGGACGGTAATCTGACGCCGCTAACGGTTGTCTCGACGGTGGCCTGCGTCTCACAGCGACCTGGCCATGAGTTTTTTTTTTATCTCTTGATCAGTGGCTTCCGCGCTCTTCTTCGCAGAGCTGGCCAGTTTTCAGGTCTTGTAGCTCGGTCACTTCCACAAATTTGGTCGAAGGTGAGCTTTGTCACAGCCGCCAACTTGTAACGAACAGAGCAGTTGGTTACAGACTGACAATATATTGGTTAGTGGCTATGGCCTCTATACCGTAACCTCGCCTAAATTAAAAGCTGCTTATTATTTATAATCTTATAACATATTGTGTATTCAACAAACTTTGTAACGGAGCCATTCTTGCGCTAGTTTGTTTGGAACGATGATTTTTAATTGAAGTGTTAGAGACACTTTCGTTTATTTTTAGCACCCTAGCAGCTTCTGGGAAGCCATATACTTAAGAATCGCATTTCCATAAGTAATATTTCTATCTAGGGCTTTTTGAAGTAAATCTACATTGGGATATGCTTGCTTGCCGGTTGTTTTTTTTTTTATGACATACACACGGACCTCAATATAGAAAATAAGTGAACTGAAGCCAACGTTACATATACCCTTTGCTCAATAATTAGGACACGGCAATGAGGTCTAGCATTTTCATCAAGTACACTGTAGGTTTATGAGTCTCTTAGGGAAATTTAAATGGCGGGCTGCATTTACTATTTTAGTTTCGTGAGTACATTGCAGTAACAGATGCCACCAACGTTATAGCAGACGCCCCAAAAGGTACTCGACGCTGCCACTGAACTCGATCTCTCATCAGCGCTATGCCATTCTCCCGTTTGGTCTTTTTCGGGTGTCAGTAGAAATTGAAGCTTGCCTCGTCTATGGAAGTAATTAAGGTTTAGGCAATTGTACACTACACGCATTTCCAACTGGCTTAGAGTCAACCAAAGAGGATCAATTTTTTATTAATTTTTCAATATGTTACATGTAAAACGCCAGTTTCGGCCAACAGAGTAGGTTGCGGCAATACACTCGTGCCCTTGAGATCCCGATATCTGGGAACCTCCTCGTTGGTCTTCAACGTTTCACCATTTACTTGCCGTGCTTCCCTTGAAGATTTCCTTGGCCTATGTGTTCATCAAGCTTCAATGGATATTTGCAACACTGTGGTTTTGGAAAAATACCAACTTGCGACTGAGCATTGAGTTTCCAGGCCAAAAAGTGTTTTCCCTTCTCATCTAATTTTTCCTGGAGTAAACTCAACCGGTTTTTTTCCAGGAGTTTTTAGGGGAATGGAGTATCTAGCAACCAAACTTCGTCTACTAGCGTTAAAAAGTTATTCACTTTTAAAATCGTTCCGCCCAATTTCTTTTACCCATTAAGCACCACCCAAAAGAAAAAAACAAGTTTTAGTGTGTAGGTTGAGCTCAGTAAGCAAATTCAGTCATTAGCTCCTACTTCTCTGACGACTTATCTTTCTTTTCCCTAATATGTCTGGGAAGTTCGCGCACTATCGTCGTAACATGTTGCATTTATATGGCTATCGGTCAAAGAGAAACAACCGCTTGATGTTATTTTCGTCGCGCTGCCATAAAACTTCAACCACGCAATGTATCTCATCAGCCTTTTGTACATAAAATAGCCTCGTACCCATCCTAGACTATCAGGTCTCACCAATATCATAGTGATGTTATCCACTTCATTTTAAACAGAAGGGCAATACATTGTGACTCTTTCGAGTAGCTTTTTATATCTTTACTGATTGCTGTTTGTTTTTTACTCTCTTCTCGGTTTCGATTTTCTGCTCCGATATATATCAAACCCAAACCATCGGTAGGTGTCCCCTCGCAGCTATCTCTGCCTATAGTCCGAATGTGTCAACACCCAAGTCCTCCTTCTGCCTGTTCGTCTTAGACATCAACGACATTGTTATCTACAAACGAACGCGACATGCCGACAATTGACAGAGGCCCTCATTCGCAGATCTGGATCGATTAATGCTCGACCGATAGTATTTTCGTAGCCTGCAAAAGATGAAAAATAGATCAGCGTACATGTGCGATATTTTAAGCACGACCTGCCTCTTTCTACATCCAATCACTGTCGAAGTCAATTGAATGAAAAAGTAATATGCGAGATCTTGAGAAATATGTTTACCTGGATCTGTGCAGAGGCTTGCAGTCGGTGTCTGTAGGCCATCTGTAGGCAAAATAAAAAAGGATAGAGTTGTAGGTCTGTGCCTACTATTCCTGAAATAAAACTGTGTTATCGCTTGAATTAAGTCAAAAAGCCTTTGTCGGCCAAATAAAGCTGATTCGGAACGATAATTTAGCAGTCGGCGCTTGGTTAAACACGGTTAGAATGACGGCTAGAAGTTCAGCCGGCTCGTGGATACTTTTGCGTATAGCATGAATAATAATGGTAACGGCACAGACCATTCTTAACTTCTCGATCAGACCGCCTGATTGAACTGAAACCATAATGAACGATACTCAGAGATACCGCAAGTAAAAAAAGGCACGTAGGAAACGATATGGTATTATCGCATGAAGAGCATAATTGCAGTGCGGAACTGAACATGATAAATGCCATTTACGCACGACGTGAGGGGCTATTGCAGCCAATCGTTTACAGAATCGCATATTCTAGATCCTGATAGGGTAACTCTGATGTGACGTTCATCGCAAAACGACGAGCGGAGTATATCACGAAAGGCATTTCTCTAGCGGATAGTCACCAGGGCCTTCATATGAGCTCTCAGCCCTCAGCTGGTCGTGCCAATGTTATGACTTTTGCATTACCTTCGATTTTCGCTCTGATCGGACAGAAGTCCTAACGCGATCATTTTGTTAAGTAGTTCGTAGCGTTTTTCCTGCGATGCTCCGGTCTGAAATGTGTCGTAAGTGTTATCGTGTCTAGGGAGTTGAAGCTAATAGCAACAATTATAGGTGTAAGGAAAGACAATGTCGATGTTGAACGGCAAATCTGAAGCAAATACGCTTTGAATTATCGTTGGTTCCGGTTACGGAGATAATCAGATCACCTTTGCAAGCGTTCGTTCCTGGTGAATCCGTTGCCGAAGTGCTAAAGTAGTGAAGCCTAATAATTGCTCGGTTTGTGCTAAGCTACTGCTTTCGAATATGTGAGACGTCGTGATCTACAGATGATCATCATCATCTATACAAACAATGATGACGCGTCGTCGCTCGAAACGGCTGCACCGAGCTAAGTAAGATAAGTAAACAGCGTCCGTGCATCCGTCTTAGTGTCTTGCACCTAATGGTGTCAACTCGTAAATTATCGAAACACTTGCCCAATCATCAGTCAGAGTTCGAAGAGCAGCTAATATTCAGCAAGTTTACCGAAGTTTACAGAGGAAGATCCACAGCCTAGCCTCCTCAGTAGTTGTCAAACACGCTCTCATGTGTCTATTTTCCGCGCTCCATGCTAAGGATGTACAATATTAGCCTGGCAATATCTTCTGAGATAACGTTCCGGGCCAAATCTGGGCTGATTAACAGGCCTTCGAGGAAGTTCACGGTCCCACGTCCCGCTCATGCGGTGTTCCGAAGCTGTTGAAAAAGTTTAACCACATAATTTTAACTGATCGGGCGGAACAGAAGAGACAAAAAGCTTCGCAAAATCTCTAAATAAGCGACAAAGTCATGTGACGGCTATTCAAAAACATCCTCGTTATGTATACTCTAGTGTTTACCGTATTAAACAGAACGTCCATTGTCCGTTGCTTCACGTTCGAATAATGCTTTCTATTACCGAATCGCCAGCGCCTGGCGTATCTAACGGGATTAGTGGCTCGTTGTATACTATGGTGTCTTACCGGGCAAATACCTAGCTCTTATGAACATGCTTGACGGCGTCCGTTCGGCACTAGTAATGTGGCATCTGATTGTCGTAGAGGCCAAACTTAAAATAATGCGTTTACGAAAAGCTCGGCTCACTTAACTATGGGTTGCTCATGACATCGCTCGCCAGACGCCGAAGGACATCTCTCTTTTCCGGCTCAGATTGAATTTTATCTTGAGACATTAGCTCCTTCTCATATCCGCGTTATGATCTTGGATCCGCAGATTGCTAGCACTGGTATACAATAGATGTGGCTAGGCGTAACTGTAAACAATAACCCACATGTAATGGCCTAAACAGTTTGTACGAACAAACCAATTTATCAATTGTGGCTTCTGTGACGAAAATGTAAATAGTTCTATTAGTTTTATAGATTAGGCGAAACGGACGGAATTGTATTGTGGAATAGCCCGAAGCATTTAGTAATAAAGAAAGCTCAATTTACTAAATGAGTTATTTTGAAACAACAAGTATTCGACATAAGCTTAATTTCCTTCTCCTAATCCCGTTAGCGTATAGCCGAAATGAACCCACTAACGCTGTGTAAGCAGCCTCTGTGGTGTATATACTGAAGCTATAGTTTTTCGGAAGCCGTTGACCCGGTAAAGGCCTCGCCCTACAACGGTGTCAATTTTAAATGTCGACCAACTGCGTTGTTACGACGTAAACTTAGCGATGCCATTTACAGAACGCTAATGTCGTCCGACGCTCAGTATCTAACGGATGCAACAGTAAACACTTGCCTATAATTATGGCGCAGTTATTAGAGATGCTGTTGAAGCTTGCTAAAGCTTAGCTCAACAATGACATCAATCACGAAGGCGAGGACGCGTTAGGTTAGTGCTGCCTTAAATCATCACCTTTTGACTTGAGCCATACTTGGACAATTTTTTTCTCGTATAATTACGACCTTGCTATAAATTGTAGTGGCTACGAATCACTAACTACATATTGAATCCTAATAAAATCATCAAATTATATACACCTAAAGCCATGAGACGTTACGTACACCACCTTTTAACACTCAGTGTTTCAATTGACGTAGCATTTTTTTTTTTGTTGAAGAACGCTGAAAGATGAAAGTAAATGCATTGTAAAAGTTAAATGTTGAGTATTCGTTTTATACTGACTTCGTTATTTAGTATTTATGTATAGACACTTATCAGTTATTGCAGTTCGTTGTTTTAGGGATAGGTTTACGACTGCTCTTAACACACGTTCGACGCTGACTACAGGCAGACGAAACGTACCAATTGCTATCCACTAGCTTCTTCAAAACGCAGATGAATATAGAGTATGCCACACTTACATAACCAAACTTATCTAGCCTCCTGTTGGGATTAGCGCTCGGTGGCTATTTGTCGAAACGTACCCTTTAGATTATGCTAGAACAATCTGTTCGTCTAAAAAGCACGGGGTCGGAGTCTAGAAACAAATTGATACTTCTCACACGCAAATGTCACGAGGATGAACGAGACGAGTTCGACAGCCGGCCGACTCGCCCGTTCTCCTTGTCTCTGCTAATCGTATTTATAAATAGATTCTGTCCATCTTTTCTTCGACGCTCCCCCTGTTTCTGCTTTTCTTAAAAAAAAACGAAATGCTACCAATTATAGCATCGACAACAGAGCAATCGTGTTTAGCGGTCCCTCTGTTTGAGCGACTTGTACGTTTGTTATGTCGTTGTTTTTATTGACGCCCGGTCAAGAGAACTGGGCGGTTCGTGGTCGTGATGCCAGTGGTGGCACTGGAAGCCATCAGGAAGCAGTTATCGCGGGCGTCCATCCCTCCAAGGCTCAATGTCTTCTGGTTCATCATCATCATCACTACCGTGATCATCGTCGTCTTCTTCTTCTTCCTCCTGTGCCTATCCTGGCGCCTGCTTGCTCTTGGCTTCGTCATTTTCTCCGGGGTGTGTCTGCGTGTCATCCCTCACCTCGTTTTAATATACCTCGATGCCATTGCCTCGCGTAAGCGTTGCTGCTGCCATAGCAGCGGCAGCAGAAGTCGCTACTGTTGCCACCAGCCGATGCTCGATGTCGTTCCGCGTTGTTTTTCCTATCGTCTATATTTAGACGAATTGGAGAGTCATCTGGTGCCTTTCGAAGCTCGATAGCCCCTCGAGGATTGTCGAATTTCCCATAATCACATCGACCCATCAATAGCAAGATTTGGTTCGATGCCCAAAGCTTCATCCCGATCAGTTAGCCACACAGGATACACATCGGGGTCTCTGGCTGGTTGTCATAAGACGAACTTTGACTAAGCACCTCCTCGAAGCAGCTACCTGTGTTACGCCGGTACGCCTCTGTTCTACGACGCTCCTTTTGCCGCTTCTATCGATGATTAGGCTATTACTTCTTTGCTCCGTAGCATACCTTGGCCAGGTGTTCCAATGGCATTCAAAGAAACCCTGTATACCTGACAGGTCCGCTTTAATTGTAATACTGCATTACAGCAAACACCAAAAGAAAAAAACATTCTTTATTGTTCCCCGACTATTCACAGAACGGGAAATAATTGTATAAAATCATTCGTTCAAAAAATCGATGCTTTGTCTACATGCAGATGCCTTTTTCCCTACATATATAAATCGTGGAAAGTTTCAAATCTTCAGCTAACGGCCATCGGTAATATGGTTGTCCTAAATTTCATTTTGGCCAGAAAGATATTAGCCGAATTATTCTTCAGGCAAAAGGGTTTCTGCTCTTGCTGCAACAATAGTAAATATTGTTTCTTTTCTGTGTGTCCAGATGCGTGAGTTCTAGCCATATATATTTATTGCTTCTTTTTCCAATTTTTTGTTTCCTATCGATGTTTTATATATTGATAATCAGTCTTTTTTCCTTTTGTATAAAAGCCTGTTTATTGATTTTGAATTCAAGACGTTTAATTGGACTTCTGGCTTTGAGGTGCGTATACGCTTTCCTAATGTAATAATTTTGATAGTATTTAATAAATAAAATTGAATAAAGTGTTTGGCGCCTGAAAAAGCATTGAGAAAGGATGCGGGTATGCCGCATTTATGAGGTCACCTGCAGCGCACCCTCCATACACAGATATGGCCTTTGTTATCATTATGATGGTTATTTACAAGTCAATTTTACGTAACACTTGCTACGACCATTACTAGCTTTGAACTCAAGATAACAGGCTGTAATGACGCCTTTGTATGGCTTGAATAACAATGATTTTCTCGGAGGGGTGCCAATCGACGATTATTCAATGGGATAGGAAAAATCGTATCAATATAAGACTACACGTTTAAGCCGTTTGAAAAGTTCAAACGTAAATAAATTTCATTATTAGGCAGTATTAATAATTATAAAACGATCAAAAAATCATCGGACCTGTTGCCTGTTGTTTTCTGTCAATACTTAACACTTATCCTTAGTCATATCATCAGGTTTCTCACTAGCTTTTCCTGATTTTTTTCACCTATGCTTTGTTTTATAATCTTTTTTTTAAAAAGATTTTCAGTATCCTAAATTTATCTGTTGTGCTCATTGCAAGCGTACATCGATTTCAAAAGACCGAGCTCAAAATAAGCTCTCTCAGACATTTGATTTTGGCAGAATGGCGACAACGTGTCTCTAGAATAAAGGAAGACCATGTTAGCGATCTGTGGCAGAATAAAAAAAATTTTTTAGATGCAAAAAAAACGAAGAAAGTTGTTTATATTTGCATTCCTAATCGAAATTTTGTTTCCACTGTTCGCTTGTGAATTCAATCGCTTTCATCGTGCAGTATATATCGTTGGCAAAACTTAAACTCCAGCTTTTTTAGCCTTAGGAAAGGCTTTGCTCGATTGGGTTCAGATACGGAAATCGTCTTTTGCAAGGAACTGTTCGATACGTAACTGGAACTTCGAAGTGTTACAGTGGTAAAATTTTACACAAGATTCACTGTTGCTGGCGACCGATGTCGCTGGATGATTGTGACCCCACCTCTGAAACAATGCAATATATTTACGTCTTCGCAGAAGTATCACAGGGGGCAATTCGAAATGTTCCTTAATGTTTATGCTCGAACACGACTACGAGGAAACTGTAGTTATTTTAGTAGCTTTTTTGCTGAAACTAGACAATTTATACTAGGGTTACTCTGAACCTGATGCAGATAGTGAATGTTACATTGTATAACATCTCCTTGTAATAGTTCCTTCTTACTAAAATTCACGTGTGGAACATTTATATAGAGTGGCATTTTTATTAAGAACTCGAACTATTAAGAAACTCGATATTTATATAGTGCCTTATGAATTATCCTCGTAAGGGAACTGTGCCGTTGTTTTACTATTTAAGTTGATCTATGAACTCTTTAGATATTTTATAGAACACTAAAGATTGGCCAATTTAATCCTGAGAAAAGTCATCTTTTCTTGCGGACGAGCGGTTGTTCTTTTGCGTAGAACCAATGAAACGTTAACATGTCGATAACTGTCGGTTATTTATGATGATTACGGTATTTTTGCAACGATATGATCCATTATAGACTAAAACACGTACCCAAATAAAGGACTACATCGGCTAGTCGATACGTTTCATTAGATTCTCAGAGGCTTAGTACAGGCGGCCATCAGATAGGGAGCAATCTATAAATAACACCAACTAGAATCAGCTAAATGTATTTACATAAATTGTTTATCACAAATTTATACCTTTAAGGTTGTTCTTCATAACAGTTATCAATTTCCCCCAACTTTTTTTGCATACATTTGGTCTTATCGTTGAAATAGCTACACGGGTATTGCCTTAAATTCGTCCATAGTTTGTGGATCGTAGTAGTACGCCCCACTTTTTAAATACCCCATAGAGAAAATTGAGCGGAACGATATCACATGACGTGTGGGGTCGTTCGACATGATCCCAGTGAACGTCAACCGCCTATCGGAATGATCTTTTAATATGGCGAATACGTCAGTAATCACGTGGGGCTATAGGCTAAACGTTCTGCAAACCTTTTCCAACAATCTGGAACACAACAAAGTCTTCAATTATCTCCTGTTAGCGAACCAAGTTTAGTTTAAACTCCCGTGAATAGCTCGGGGATTCTCAGTCTACGACAATCCACAGAGGGTGGGTACACGCTAGAATTATATCCGTACAGCCATTTAAGAGATACGCTTAAAAATCGCCAAAAATTGGATGAAAAATTAATCGCTACTAATAATACCGTATTGATGTGGCGTTTGAGTAAAATCTTAAATGTGTAAATGTTGCTATAAAGAAAGGCTTTTCTAAAGATGTCCAGTTGTTTTTGTTGACCTTAGCTTCAAGTCTTATATATATATATGGATAGACTGCGTTGGCTTCGAGAGCAGACCAGAACAGCGCAGAAGAATAAAAGATTTTATGAAAGGTTTTTTTGCGCTGAACCTTTTGCTGGGGATATGCCATCAGGAAAAAAGAGAAATATCACCAGATAACAATCGGGTTGCTTTGTTTAGTGTGACGAATTCTGAAAACCATAATTTAGGTAACAGACTAAAACACTCCATTTCTATGAAGGTGGTTAAAATAGATTTAAATATTTGTGCATCTGACCTTAGTTAGCGGCAGCTTCCCCAGTCGTTGCGTTGCAATGAACACTCACACAAAGGTGACGATTATTTCCGGTATAAAAAAAAAACATTACAATGTTTATGAATAAGCGGAATTTAGATCGATGCGTATTTACTGCGTGGAAAGGAAATAAAAATGTCCTTCGATAGTTTTGTAAACCAAAGTCGAGAATACCCTTTCTATAAACGTCCTTTCGGTTCTACCGGAAATTGTAGAACAACTCGAATTACAAATGGACGAAAGACAAACATAACGGGATTTAGTATCTCATAACGATCGATCCATCTAATCAATCATCCGTGTGTCTGATTCGGCCATGTAATCGAACATTTGCTCATTCCCAAGTGCTTAAATTTTAAGTCTAAACGTCTACTCGTAAGCCACGATTTCGTGCGTAGCTGCATCGTTTACCGGTTGTGCCTTCGCACGACCGCTAATAAGCCTAAGCAGATGTACCATAGGTTCGTAGCAGCAGAAACCGTAAGAGCAAGAAGGGCAGCGGTCCGTCCTGTGTCGTACCTTAATATAGTTTCAATCGGTCAGCGGGACACGCGATTCTTGCACGAATGCATGACTACACCTTCAGACGCTCGATACCTTCTCCATATGTGTATATAGACACATTGGTTCAATAGGTTTTGATGAGGCGTTACCTACCGTTTCGGTCAAGAGGTTTCTATGCAAAGCAAACAAGAATTCACTACCATGATACCTACCATGACTACCATAGATGTTCACTCCATCGTTTACTACAGTGAATTTACTGTTTACTACAGTGAATTTACCGTTTACTACTTAATGAAAGCTACGCCCGTTCGGCTCAACACAGTTACCAACGGAGGAGCGTAACTAACTACAGACTGAGCAGTTTCTGTTCGACCGTCTCGGGAGTAAGCCTGCCTTACAACGAACATATTTGATCTGTGTATTAAATCTACACCGACAAGGCACAATATGTCCTTTTTTCGATTTACTGCATCTCTCAAGACTCGCCTGTAACAACAACAAGGACAACAACACAAACCGAATGTAGCAATGAAGAATCGATGGTGAAGTCGACTTTTCACTGATTGGCAAATTGTGTATGCTTCGATGTGACTGTTCGGCATACGGCCACTTTGCTAAGATCAGCGTATGGATATATCCCGTCAGTATATTCATGTTAGATTGAAAACTCTCACGGCGGACACACGGTTATCGACAAATACGATCTGAATCTGAATTCAGAAAATTCAATTCTTCTACATTGGCTATATAGATAAAGTATGCTTCGTAATTACACACCGATCAGTATCAGTAGCCTCTAGTAGTTCTTTGTTCCTGCATAAAAACAACAGTCTGTGATGTGTTGAAGTGGGGTCAGCTACTAGTTACGTACGCTCGGAGCACGTGATCTACATATGGGCAGTCCCTTTTAGCTTTGTTTCTGTCACAAGCCGAAACACAGCCGTTAGCCATAGATAACATTGCAATATCGTTACATATCATATCGATAAACGTATTGATGAACTAAAAATGAATAAGAGTAGTTCATCTCGAGTCCTGATCTAATAGCAGTTTTCTCGTACTTTGCGACATCGTCCGCAGGCTTACGGTCCGCTATAGCTAAAATCTGCTTTCGGGTGTTGTCGGTGTAATAATGTGCGTGCACGATACATGTTCTCAGAGCTCCAATGTACACACATTAACATCTATGATTCGAAAAGGTAACACTGTTTACGAGTGACAAAGGTCCCAAGCCGACATGGCGATTTATAATAAAATCACGTGTTCTTAAAATTGTGTTTGTCAACTATACAAACACTTGTTTCACTATCTCGAAGCACAGAGCAAAACTTATGCGGTGTTTATATCTGCTGCAAACATGCGTGTGCCACTTTATCAAGGGGCACTTGATTTTTGGACACATGAAGTTCGTTGAACTTGATTCGTAAGTTTTCAACATTTCTTGCTGAGCAGTTTGGCAATAATGGACATAAGATAAATGCTTAAGCTGTGATATTTGTGACCAGAAGCGTTAATTTTAATAAGCTACGGTGTGTCTTCTAATCTAGCAATAAGTGTTATTCCGAGCTAAAGAAATCTACAATGTGAAGAGCACTGATCGAAAGGCTACCCCCGTAAAGTATATCATTTAAATAACAAAATAAAAAAAAAAGAAAGAAAACGGCACGTCCAACCATTACTTGAGGATCTTAATAAAATTTAGCGTCCGATCAAATAAGGTTTCATACACTGACCAGGTGCTGCCTCGATATGTCTTACAGATTCAGGAGACAAGAAGAATCGAACAAAAATTTCTTTTGCCTAGTTAAATAATTAGCTTTCCTTACCTAGCCTTGCGTAACTTCCCTAACAACATGAAGCTTAAGCTATCCCACAGCATCCCAGAGTTACAGTATGTATTTTCATAACTTTACGGCTGACTGGCTTACCTTTTGCCGCTTCAAAAATCAATATTCGATTGTCAAGAAGTTGATAGTTTTCATAGCTGCCCATTCGGCGTTACGCACATCCGTTGTTACGTCGCGTTTCTACTGTTGCTTCCGGAGTCTTTTATCGTTGGATGCAGACGATTCGGCGTTCGTTACTTCACCGTCGGGGCCGTACTGCGCCATCTGCGTTACTGCATCTGCGTGCATCTGTGATCTAGAAGCCGTTTACGACAGCTGTTTCGTCGGATAGCTCGCACTTTAACTGCTATTCGCGGGCGCTTGCAGTTTCTCAGCTAGCACGAATCTTCAAGCGGCGATGGTCCCCGCATGAACTGGGTACGCTCCTCTTTCTTCTAAGAACTCTATTGCTTTTTCTTCAAACTAATATTATATCGACACGAAGACTAACGGCAGCAATGGCAGCAGCAGCTGTCTTAGCAACATGACAGGATGTAGCGTATGGCCAACAGGCGACACAACGGCCGCATCTTCTCTGCATGTCGCGTTATGATCACTTGTTCCGCGTCTGTTAGTGGACACTTAAAATTGGTTTGTATACGTCGCCTGTGGTTAGCGTCAAAGATGTGGCACCACCTGTAAAATAGCGTCGACGCATCCAGGAACTGATCGGGAAACGTGTCGATGATGTCTCGAGCACAGAAGGAAATATATTGAACGTAGCCCGTAAAGCGATTTCCAAGAGGACGGACAAAAAGTACGAGCAAATAGCCCCAAATGGCTGAAGATCAATAGAACAGGAACGATTACAGGAAGAGTCAAAATTGTCAGCACTAAAGGTGAACACGCCGAAACTATTGGTCATTTACGAAGTTGTATCGTAGCAAAGGGTTATCTCCAGCTGTCGGGTTTTTGCCACTCTAAGAAGAGGTGATGTCTGCTGGCGCGGAGTTTTCGTCAGTTACGTTTTTGGGAAAACTGAGTATTGGCTATGAATGAGGGCTTCGATATGTTATGCATGTAATTACTGCAGGTGATCTAGAAAGAAAGTTTTAAGGCAGCTAAGCCGTTGTCGCTTTGTTTTGATTGTTTGTATAATAGATATGTTAACACTATCTACAAGACCAATTATGAAAGCCCGGTCACCATGTTAGCGATGCGATCTTTCAACGCTGGTCGAAGATGCAATAACGTTTAGACCCAGTGAAACGTTTGCCCGAACCACGCGAGCCCCGCATCTGGGCGTATTAGCTGCGTTTTTAAACTTGAGAAATAGATCAAGGTTTACCACTCCCTAAATTGTAGATTGTACATTTTTAATGAACATCTGCTTTAGCCATAAAGCTAGCTTTTCCTGTGGAATTGGACCTCCGCTTCGTATACTTTTATCTTAACAGAGGAACAGAAAACACAGTTTCTTGTGTACAGTCAAGTATGCTATTGAACTTTTTTATTTAATATATATATATATATGTATATGTATATATATATATATATATATATATGTATATATGTA
>NW_019213770.1:0-39346 GCF_002532875.2 Varroa jacobsoni
TGATATCTGCAAAGGAATCTTTACAAGATACATGATCGACACGACCGGTTATTATACTCCGATAAATTAGTAACCAAATTTCTAAATAATGCATTTGTACACCCACATGAAAGTCTTTTTCTACAAAAAAAAAAAGCCCGAGCGTTCCCGTAAATGTGAAACATAAAGATGAAAAATTAAAATATTTCGTCTATACCGAGTGGATGCTCCTATATTTGAAATTTCAATCGATAGAAATTTGGTTTAAGGTCCGAAAATCTATATGCAACATTGCTATGATCTAATGTGACTGAAGAAGACTTCAACTCAAAATTTTTTACTATTACTATAAAACGTAACTACAAATCCAAAGCAAGCTACCGATTGATTTGGAATAAACACAGGCTATGATAAAGCAAAGGAAGTCACCTATGGGCTAAGAGGTAAGACTGAGAATTTAAGGAGATTAAATAAATAAGAGTAGCCTTAAATCGATTGTGCTTAGCCAGTGAGCACATCCGGCTTACAGAGAAAAGAAGGACGAAAGGGTAAGCTTATATGTGGACATTAAGGCTAGCAATAATCCACAAGTGTATATCGACGACTATCGCCTATTTGAAATAACAGAAGTTTTCTAGAAGCTCGGAGCAGCGAAATTCTTCACGGAAGGCTTCTGAAAGGCTTAAATGCCGCATACGTGCATTAACCTGCGCAGGAACAATCTTCAAAATTATCTCATTATAGGCACTCATTAAGGTTTACTTAAACTTAAAAGGATGCATTTTAGATATTCGAGATCTGCCTTAAGCTGAAAGAAAACTACTGATAGTCCTTTCAATATTACAAGCTATTTCCAAAGGCCTTAGGGAACACAAAATCGGTACGGACAAATGCGAATTTATAGCAAAATCCGTCGAATTCAGAGGTTTCATATATTCCAGAACAGGTATTTCCCAATCCGCAGATAGAACATCAGCTGCCATTAAAGTACCGTCACTTAGAATAATACAATCCTATTCGTATTTTATATCAAAATCAGCTGTGGCAGCAGAATCGCTAAACAACCTTTTACAGACAAACCTGATGTCGATATGGGAAGAAAAATGCTTAAAAGCATCTAAAAAATTCAAGAAGTTCAAGAAGCATTCGACTAGTGTAAAACTTATATGAAACACCTGCAGAAGTAAAGCCCCAAAGTGTCTTTGTAACGTACATTTCGCTGACGCGGAGGAGGAATATTCAATTTAGTTGTAGTGGTAGATGCTACCTGCAAGTGAGAAAAAGTTTTCCCGCTGAGGATAACAACTAAGGAAACGACTCAGATCTTCAAGTTCTATTCATTAATAATAGCCCACTATTCACAAATGAATAATCCAATTTGTATTACATTCAGCCACATCCCACCAGAAGGAACACTATGGACTGTCAAAGAATATTTAAAGATAATGCTGGAGAAATACGGTACAGAATTTTGTAAGACCCTAGTTAAACTACTCATGGGAGTCCGTTCCCTTTCTACCAAAAAAATGTAAGTGGCCAGCTGAAATCCCTTTTGGAGGAAATACGTACTAAACTTCTGCTATTTATGAGACAAGTAAAGTTCTCAATAAAAATAGTTAAAAATATCAAACGATTCACCTGGAAAATAGGTGCTTTGGAACATTGCAGGGACCTGTAGGATAAAGAAATCTAATGATAGCGTTTAAAAACGCTCTGGTCAAAAGACACGTTAATCAGGCACGTGATAGGAGAGATTTAATAGATATCTCTAATAAAGAAAACGGGAATTTAACACTAATTCCTACATATAGCTAGCCAACTAACTGACCGCGATATGTTGATTCAGAAAGCAGTCAGAGAGTGAATTCGTAAGTCTGAGACGTGGATCCCGGAAGTAGATTTCAGCGACCTACAAGAGCAGCCAGACGCCCAATCAGATTATTTCCCATATCTAAACGCATAAGCCCAAACGAAAAATCCGGATGAGAGATAGGCTCAGGAGAGTGTTGGACATTGAAAATACTGTAACTAAAGTCTCCCATATAATCTGTCAGCACTGACTGATTGCGACAAGCCCAAAAAACAAAGATTAGTCACTAGGTAGATAGAAACTAAAACGAATTAATTGCTTCTTGGTTAACTGTAACGAAAGCTATTATATGCAGTCACAGTGGAAATCGAGCTTGGAATATCTTTAAAAATTGCGGTCAGAAATACCGAAAAACCATCAAGTAATTTAACCAGTCTACGAGTTATTTTGAAGAATTAATTTTAAAGAAAAAGTGCAAGTGCATTTCTTTTTGAAATTGTCGACTAGAACTGGTTTCCAACCCCCCAGCCACAGAGCAAAGGTTTGTGTTGAGATCTTGGAAACGACAAACGCAAGATGGAACCCTATCTCAGTAATTCTCACATCAATAACTACCATATATCAAATTTTTTTTTACACTACGCTCTTTTTTCATCTTTCTCTAGAAATGTGAAGAAAAGCAATTCTATAAATATGTATGTATGTATATATATAACGCCACTAAAGCACGCTGTGTGTATGATTATCTCTTGAGTTTTAGAAAACCTCACTCCGAGTTTAAATATAACAGAACCAAATTTTAGCTTAATGCAATCGCAAACTCATTAATTTCGAAAGTTGGTTTGTCGGGATTCACCTGGCAAAGGCAAAAATTAGAAAAATTTCTCTCGAATTCTCCCCTTGATTTGAGCGAAGAAGAAGTGCGTTAAAATACATACACTCACATCCATACAATAGAATTTCTGACTTTTTAGCATTTTGTACGGCATCGGCAAGAGACAATTGGAGAGAGGATAACTGCCAACATCACAACCTACTGAAACCAAGTAGAGGATCTTAGATCGGGTATCTCTCCTATCAGGACCTATTAAAGAAACATCCATAAAATACGCCAATAAAGAAAGACATTATAGCTAAGAACTAGCTCAAAAAAATACGAAATATTTGAAAGAGGTGTTATTTTACAAATTAGCACACGTAACAGAAGAAAGAAATACTCACAGATATATGTAGCAGGAATATGCTGAGCGTTATCAATTACTCGATACCTTTAAGCGTATGCTAAAACAGTACACATTTACATCACTACGTATTACTAATTAAAATCGTTTACGTCAAAATTATAATATTCGTACAAATCCACATATCCATCTTCCAGTGCCGCTTATTTTATGAGAGCTAGTCTACTACTGGTTGTCATTCTCACCAACATGCCTTACCTTCAATTATCAGACTGGTTACCCCAGTCAATATATGTACGTGTATTACCTTGATTATGGATAACGTCTTCTAGCGAGTTCTATCACTCTGAATGCGTTTCTGCCTTAAACAATATTTCTTTTTTCGTAGCCGCTCATTATTTCCTACAGCAAGTGAAATATTCAGAAAGGAGCAGAGACGCCAGAAAAGAGAGAGTTTACCAGATATAATTTTTATAATCTTTATGGAGTTACCGTACTCCATGTAAGCCAATGCTTTCAAATCTCTCACTAATTGCATGATCTAGTAAATATATTGTCAAGACGGGTATTTACTCTGGAACTTCTTTGCATACTACGTATTACCAAATAATTCACTCAGGCCAACCTACCTAAAATGTTGAGTAGCTAACAACGACAGTTTATCTAGGCGGTAGCAAGGCAATCAGGAGAAAAAAGATACTTGGGTGATGTTTGAAGGGATTTAAATAAGAGAAATGCGACTTGTTTTAACTTAATTTATTTTATTGTTTTGTTTATCAAATATGTTATAAGATAATGCAAATAAGTATTTAACTAAAATCATCCAATCCACTGTGGGTTTACTAGCTTAATTACGCAGCAGTAATACTACAGATGGCTCTTTTCGACTTTCTGAAATCATATATTAAAAAGCAACAATTGTCGTCTCTTTGTGCATGAATTGACCAATAATTGTAGTAACATCAGTGTATTAAATAAATAGAAAAGTAAATTCAAATAAATAAATAAAGTATTCTTAATTTCTTCAATGGCTTGCATTTGAAATTCGCGCCCTTCTGCCGTGTGGCCAAGAAAGACAACGTAGATAGTGATACTTTTGGCAGAAGTCCACGTAGGCTATCATGAGGCACTCTTTCTCAACAGCCTCTCATGAAGGACTCAGAAAATTTGGGAAACAAAATTGAAGAAGTTCTATGAATTTCTTACTATATGGCTATTGCTAATACGGCATAACGATAACAATTCTAATGAACTGATTTCAAAAACAAATTTAAAGTAATTGCTGTATTTATAAGAGTTAACCTAAGTTTAGGAGTCTTTAAAATGTCTATCTTTGTTCGAGTTGCGGTACTTGTAACATAAAATGTAGACAAACAGATTCTTTTATTGGGCAGAGTACTGAGAAACATGCTTCACACGTTCATGACTTCATATTTGGACAAGAAGGAGGAGCATGTATGCATATATAATTATTTGAAATGGGTTTAACAGATCCGTAACAACTTGCAATTCCTGGCTATTGGTTTGTGCTAATATGGGCAGTTATCAAGAAAATCGTTAATAATCGGTGCTATTTTTTGCGGGTCGGTCATATGGATATGATGAAGACCTTCAACCTCATTGTACTGGTAGTGCAAACAGTTCTTCCGATAAATTGCCTGTATTCTGTGATAAGCCTGCCGAGGAAACCGCATTGGTAGGCACCTGTAATTGCAATGATCTGAGGTTACCTGACAGTTTTTGATTGTTTAATTTTCAACAGCTACTTCGGGCCACGGTTAATCTAAATCGAATGAAGATTTAAAAACTATATGCCCATTTATGGCATACGCTCCATGTGTCCACTCCATTCAATAAGAGCATAAATTACAGAAGAATATCTTTTGTATTTACGCTTAATTATATAACATTAGTATTAGCAAGAAAACCTTTTTCCCTCGTAATTTACGGTATAAATACTTCACGTTTACATTGATATCAAGTATTTTTTGTTATTTATCGATTTAGTCGCTTAACGGACGGGAGTGGCCTGGTGTCACTTGGAATATATCTTATGATGACCTTATCCAGACTTATGGTGAGTGATAGACGGAGGCATGCCTACTAGATGTGTTAGCGAGAAGAGGTGCTACAGATTTGGTCGTGCAATGATTAGAACGACTGATGACAGCGGTACGCATTGAGGAGATCCTGAAAGTTATCATCGTTTTTCTAGATATCTTCAAAGTGAACACATGGTAGCTGTAGCGTCCTATATATTGGACTGAGATTGTTAGTAAGCACGCTATAAGCATCCCGCCACCAGTGGCAAGCCACATCTACATGTCTGCGGCTATACCCAAGAAGTGTAAATATAACTGCACTCCATTAATTAAGATGATTTACCTTTAAACTGTGGCTTTTACGAACCTAAAGGGAGCTCTAATGTTTTTTGTCCAATTTTAATTATTTACTTACTTAAGATGCACGAACTTTCCTGAAGCAATATTAAGGTTTTTAATGTTCTGAAAATAGTATTTCAATTTCTAATGACTATTGTTGTGTACATTCTAATTTCCTCACATTCCTTGTGCTGTAATTGGCTAATTATCCTATTTTATTCTACTATTTAAATCTAGTTATGTTTCTTATACATAGATATATACACACATATATATGCCGGGTATTTCCAAAATGTGTCAAAAAAGTTTTTATGATCTTCGCGTTTCTAAGTTTGACTTGACGAGAAGACATCACGCGGATAACGATAGATTAAGAAAAATTGCAAGTACACAAATAATGCAAAAATCCTCGTAAACTTTGATATAAAATGATTTTAATAAATAAATATAAATTCTTTCGTTTTTGCGCAGATCAAGTGGTAAGACCCAAATGGTCCCGACATTATAAGATGTGGTGACAGTGTAGTGTTATTCTGGGTCAAAGTGTTGCATTTTCTAAAGCATCGGAAAGTGTCCAATTCCAATACGAAAAAGAAAATAACAAGTAAATAATATTTAACGGAGCTGCTTTGTCCTTATCGTCGTTAAACGCACATGTGCAGACATTTCTGCAAAGAACTTCGCGAAAGAAATCACGATCTATTCTTACTTGCAACTTAGTTGATGCAACAAATGATAGGTAACAACAGACCTCCCACGATGTACGCATATAGCTGTAAGCTGGATTGAGTGAACTTTGGTATGGTACACTCGATTCAGCTATCGACTCTATGCGTGTAATACATTCAAATGAAAATGCGTATCAACGCACAAAAGTACTTCTGTCTTAATAACAGGGCGATATCTATCCACCCATAGCTGTACAGGTACGTGGCAGAGGTGAGACTACTAATAAAGAGTAAAAGATAAAAAAAACAGAGGGATCACTGCCTGCAGCTTCGTAAAAGGTGCTAAAACAGTCTGATGTGTGTGCTTGGTAAAAGCAATGTTTAAACATTCTGCCTACATAATGTACAGGCCCAGTATTAGAAATTATCCAGGATCCCTTTTAAAAGCGATGCGCTGATTCACTTGGCTGCCACGCGATGTTTTATTTATTGAGATTTTTTAGGGCTAGTGCCCTTGACACATAGTTACCAAAGGAAACAGCACAAAACTAGTATCAATTATTTTTAAGGTCGAAAAAATGTAGTTCAGTGGTAAACTTAAGACACTGTAACGTAGTGTGCACAAACTACGTAGGATTCATTATGAAGTCAACACCGGAAGCAAGCTAAGAAAGGTAAGATAATTTGTAGATTTTTAAGAAGAAAATGTTACTAAAATCGTATACAGGGAACGAATGGAAGCATTCGGTTTCGGTTGCATTTAGTACTAGAATTCAACCACTTCAGGCTGATGATAGGGCTGATGCCATATTTTTAGAAGGGTTAGTCCTTGTCAGACATAAAGCTAGAAATGTTTAACGGTTAGTCTTAGTATTAGTAAAGAGTAATAAACCAGGGACCTTTTCTTGCGCAAATTAACAAAAATGATACTACTATATATTGTAAATCTAAAACAATAATAATATATTATTATTATTCAGCTAAATAGAATAAATAGGAGAAAAACAGGGTGCCACCTAATACGTCCTCAAGACATTCATAAGCAGAAGGAGTGTCGTTATTGAGAGCATTCGTTTAGAAATAGAGGACGGTAGGAACTTTGCCATATGCGAACTAATGCTAGGAGATCAGGCTTTGATCTTCAGCTTTCGGGTCGATATTATTGCAAATCAGGACGCTTGCCGTTTGGGTTTATTTGTTTACAACTTTCAGGTATTGGGCGATCTATGTCGAACAATGCACTCGCCCATGTTGTTTTGTTGATGTTGGTTTGTGGTTTACCCAGGCTCAATGCACAACGATATGAACAAAACTGCTACTACAAACTAGGAGTTTTATTTGGGTTCAGGTCCTTAGTTGTCTGAACACGGCAATTTCAGGCAGAGTCTCATTTACATATTGCCTACTATGAAGCTGTAGAATTCCCACAAAATTCTTTGTTTTTTAAATATTTGACGATCCTATTATACATATGAAACCTTTGACTATTTGCTTGTGCTTTGAAACGGTATCTTTGTCACACGAGCTAATCTGAATAGTAGTTGATCGAGAAGACTAGCGTTAATGTGCTTATAAAGATTTCTAATGTACTTCCCAAAGAAACTCGTTCTGATGAATTTTAAGGTACGAAATATATGGTAACATATATATGATAAGAATATAACAGGTCTTATTTAAGGTGCGATCATCTTTAATAAAAATGGAAATTTCTGAAAAGTCTTAGTGATTTTGTAATATAAAATTTAAAGGAGCCGTTGCTATCTTTAGATACAGAGTTTCCTAACTTACTTCAATGTTACTTCAATTTTCCACAAATTAAAATAGCTATGGTTTAGTATATAATGTGCAAGCAAACACTCTCTAAGTTGTACACAATCAGCAACGTACTCAACCGATATCCCTATTTTTGCTACATCATCTCTGTTAGTTATTAATCGATTGCTGCAGAATATCGTTTGATCCAGCATAATACTGTACAGTAAAATAAAGCTGTATTTTACTATTTAAAGCATAAATTCGACGGTGAGAAGTTTCGACCAAAATATTATATTTTAAACTTGTATTATTTATTTTATATGTGTTATTTATTATGTAAGTAAAAGCTTCGGATAAAAAGATATAGCACCAATAACAAGTTTTTATTCTATTGCTTTTTCTATTATTTTTCCGAGCTTTTGTGCCATTTTCCTTATTGAGTTTTAACTATTATGAGATAAGCCTTTCTTAGCGACTTGCACGACAGCCATTGAGGATATCTTAAAGATCGATACTGTAAGGTTGTTTGTTTTTTGGGAAGTGATTAAAGCGGAAAAACGGAATAAATGAAACAAACTATAGAGATTTAAATAAGCTTCAAATGAGGGGCCCGAAACTGCAGAAGAATACAAGGTGGAATCAGGTAAGGTCCTAGATTAACACGGCGTCCTCGGCCAAAGGTTTACTTTTATGTGCAAATAGAATAAAATTTGTTTAGGTTTACACTGGCAATTCCAAAGTCGAGTTCGGTTGTCTCTTCAGGTTGCGGAATACATGCAGTGCGTTAACGAGATCATTTAGTAGTGAAGGTCTGCAACTGAGTGATTATCTATGTTAGACTAAGTGTAATTATTTGTCTGAACAAATGAATGTTAGAACAGGCTAATGAAAAAAAAAGGCAGAAGGCTAACGGGTTAAGTAGCATAGGGTAATTGCAATAAAAATTACTATTGTTGTATATTACAGTTTATATAGGCCGGATACGGTATGAAGGAGTTTAATTAGTTTAGTAAATAGTAAAACAGGCTCAGAGTGCAGACAGCGGGCAAGATTAGCATTATTTGTTCGTTTTTTTTTGAAAACACTAATATCTTATCTATTCCTAAATGTATTATAAATGTTTTTAGTGTATTCGGCTATCTTTCTCCTCGGGGTTACCTCTTTGGCATAGCATTATGGACTGCCTTACTAAAAGTCTAACCAGAATGAACCTTGCCGGATTTAGCTTAGGTGTCTCTAATAGGTAAAAATTCAAGCAACGATGACAGCATGTTCATTGTTATCATGGACACGCACTCAGAGAAGTATATTAGCTAATCAGGCCGTTCTTCCCGTTCCATTATTTGCTTAATGGTATTATAAGCGATCGAAAACACAACACCGGCGTGATACAAAAACGTATTTTTCGTATAAAACGAACTTAATGTAATAATTTAATGTAATAGTTTCCGCACGCTTCTTTCATACCTCTTTATAATAGCTACGTTGGAACTTAACGCCTACCTTATAGCAAGTAGTGCGTTCTTATATCTGGCAGCCAATTCCTCGGCAGTGGTCACATCAAATGAATTCCAGAACATATATTTAATACGACGATCTCGATTGATTGCAAACTGATCAGGCCCCACTTGAGTACAGCCTCTTCGCATTAGAATTTCCACCGCTTCCTTTGTATACGCGTCTTTAGTCGTTGCCATATGCTTTTGGATAATTTCCTGAGTCGAATAAACGAAAGGCTTTTTGCCAAAATATTCCCTGTAATAGAGGTAATTTAATAACAAATAAATAACAAACAAAACCCGTCATTTATTTAATATACCTTTACATACCATAGTAAAGAGTATGTATCACAACAACATTAAAAAAATAAATTATACGATATTTAAAACCTTGCATTTAGTGAATTTACTATATTTAACTATTTAATATATATACACACATATCACATATCAATATATATATACACATTAATAAAACTCTATTCTGTTTGTTTGTTTGTCTGTCTGCTTGTTTGCTCAACCAAAATGGATCCCCTAGATTTGCTGGATCGCTAGTTTCATCATGGAAGGGCTGCAAGTAAGATGGGGCTAATTGGATGAATCCTTCTTCCTAGAGGGTGGACTTTTCTCTGACAGACAGCCAGACCGTATTGCAAATTTGGGAAAAACTGCCATTGGCAACGATTTTCTCCACAACAGTTGGGATTTAAAGGTTGATATTGAGAAGTTGTTTTTTTTTTCAGTATTTAGTTACTGAAACATTCGTTCCAGTAGGGCAACCAATTAGCTGAATAGAAATATAGGACATAACTCCTTAAAGATAAGAGGATTACTGACACAAAGCAAGAAACTGAGTAAATCAAAGAGATTTGATCGCTGTAACCAAATAGTCGCAATAAGACAACACAATTAATACAATAGGCTTTTTTCAGCTTGAGTACGATACGAATTAAATGTGATAATGATAATAACTCTGATGTTATAATAGCAGAAGGATTTTTCGAACAATTCAATTCTATTAAAATATTGGTGAATCGAAGATTTGACGTAACGAAATAGCTACAACGAAGCCACGGAAGTGGTGCTGCAGGATCTCATAAGAATTGCAACTGAAAAAGTGTCAAGATTTATGCCTGCAGTCAAATTTTATTATTGAATAGGCTAAGTGTGGTGCGGAAAAAACTGCTCATTTAGGATGAACGGATTCGTAATATTTAAAGAATAACGGATTAGGTTGGACAGGGTCGACCTATCGTTAAAACTTTGCAACGGTAAAAAATGCGAAATGAAGTCCGCGATCCATTTAATACCTTCCTAAAGTTGGGATTATTGTATGAATCAAATGAATTCGGATTGTAGAAGAACTCATTGTCAAAATACCTCAAATTATTTTCTATTGAATTTTATTTAATTAAATAGTTAACTAGTAAGGATTTAAACTAGCAAGGATAACTAAAGATAATAAAGATATTAAATAGTTTAGTATATGTTTACTATAATTTATACAAAAATAATACATCGTCTGTTTCCCTGCGGCCAAAAGCTTCGAATGTTCTTATTGCGGAGGCCATGTGACCCTAACTTAAATAATACTAGGTTTACTAGGTTCAGGGCTACTGTATCAGCCATAGTAACATTCCAAGATTTTTACCCTTATGGTTCCAAATCTTCCAAATCTTTTACCGAACAAATCGTCCCCGCCTGGTAAGGTTTGGTTAACTGAATTATGTAAACCTAAACCTAGGCCATCAAATGCCATCATTAGATTCTATTCGATCGATTAGGACACGAGACGTACCCATCGCCTTCTCACAGAAAGAAAACAGGTCGAAGAAAAAGGATCAGGCAAACAGATTATTCATACAGTTTGCTTGTCTGATCACAAGAACTTTACTTCTGGGGCCTTACATAATGAATTATATTTACTTATCCTCTGCATATAGCTGGAGCCTCTTCCTACTTGTGCAATGGGCTCATGGCATTATTGGGATCATCCTGAATTTTGCTCATTTAATTGGCTTTTTGTAATACCTTGTGCGGTAGAAGGTTAACTGCGTATGTTCTATTTGCGTATTGGAACTGTTTATCTTAGAGTTTAGAGTTTGGTTGCAGGAATGGGTTACGCGCTAGGTAAGTCTATCCCATGCTTTTTTAGTTACCACGTTACCTACGATTTAATTCGGTCGATTCTGGTATTGGTCGATATTTGGTAAAATTTTTATTTGTAAATCGAAACAGACACAATCAAAAATTTTCCTGTCGTTTATCGTAAGAGTTTTATGTCTCCGCTACTGCATAACCGCTGAATATTCTGGTCGGTACGCGAATTGCTTTTTATAGATTATACCTTGGCTGTTTATTTTGCTGTAGAGGACATAGGGATTATAATTTGCGAGAGTTCACACACAACCCAAGTGACAGGAATCAAAAGAAAACAGACGTTTTTCGCGACTAGAGGCAATTTTTTATATAGATCAGCTTAACTATGGCATCCTGAAATAGGCTAACGACTACCGTCCTCAAGCTAGCGTCGAAAAATCAGAAAGAAAGAAGAAATTTATAGATAACACGTTCGCCTTCCTTAAAACCAAAAGCAGAATCTTTTTCTAAAGTTTAACTCCTCTTGTTTGCCAGTTTTCGCAAGTACAATGAATGGCGAGGCGTCAATATTGTTAACCATGTCCAACTCATTTAATACATCGACGAAGAGTGGAGTACAAGGCAGCTTCTTGCGAAGTCTACCTTTATCACTACGTTTTGTTCCAAGATGTCGGGTCAGACGTTCGATGTGAGCATCTATCTTTCCCCCATCATCGTTGGATTTTGTCATGGATATGCGGAATTTAGAGCTCTCGTAGATATGTAACTTACTAAAAAAATGTTCAAATACGGTACAGCGCAGCAGTATTCGCACATTTTCTTCACATCGCGCCAAATCGAGAAGAAAATATTCTAGTCGGTAGTAAGTCAATTAAGGGTCATGGCATCGTATCTGCTTCTCTTTAAATCCAGGAACAACAATAATAGATGTTGAAGTTCAAAGCTGCATAACTTTGTGAATATGACCACTACACAGGCAATGGTAAGCAAATTGTCACATTATCTATCCAGTGATCGTCCGCAAAAACAATGTCAAGGACATTACGATCTTTCGTTGAATTATTGGAAAAGGGCGTGAGAAACATTCCCTTTGTGGACGGCCTAATGTTGTTGGAATCATTGTTATTGCTCTGAGAAAGGTAGGTTTGATGATTTCAGTTTACTTTGCGTGGACAAGGTATTGTCCCCGTAATGGTACAATTTTAACTTGTGTACCTACTAAACTGAGGGGCATCTGGTAGTTTGGGTTTGAAGCCAGACGTGAGTGCACTTCATCCCGCGCTAAGAGCCAGCCGCCTAAGACAAGGCAGTACCGGAGATACAACCCGGAACTGTTTATTAATTACTTCATCTTGGTTGAAACCTCTAGCAGGAGTCAACTCAGTCAATCAGTAACAAACTTTGTTTTAGACTTTGTATTAAGCCTGCTCGATTGAAGAAAGAACAGATTACTTTCACGTGCTTTTCATGCAGTACTAAGTCGATATTATTTTTGGGCATTGAAGACATGCGATCTTCTAATTGATTAATTTAGATTGAAATTAGGATTCTTCCGTCGATTTGACCACTGCGAGCTTCGCCGAAAATTGCAATTTACCGTTTTTCTATAATTCAGCAGATAACATGTCATCGTTTAACACGACCTAGTTCATAATAACATTCTACTTGCGTAAGCGAAAACGGTAACACAATTAATGGCATCCAGTTTTATTAGTGGACAGACTCTTAATAAGAACTATTTCAGTTAGATTTATCGTTGCTCTGTGTAAACCCTTTGCCCGCAAAGGAATCATTTTACCTTGCTGCGGTCGACTTATATTGAAATAAAATTTCACTAGTAATCAAAAGCTTCACATAAGCTTCTTAAATACAGATAAACGACACAATGTCGAAATGTTAGAGAGGGTGTATAGAACAACTTAAAACAGTTTGCGTTATATGAATTACATGAGCCTTGTTTAATTTACAAAACCAGTTTGAGAGATTTGCCAGATATCCTAGGGATCGTATCAGAGTGCACCGAGCGGCATGGTATCTTTCACAATTTTTCCCACATCTGAAACATCTACACATATCGTCGGGCTCGTGGAAACCCAGTTCCTCGTAGAGTATCTGGTGGAGTTCACGCACGACACAGCGAGTTGTTCATAACCAGTCAGATGACTGTACTCACATTTCGTCATTCTCGAGTATTTAATCCCAGTTGCCGTTCGTGTACATTATGCGATTTAATCATGTCAATTATAATGGCGTGTGCACCGTCTAAGGAGTTGTGTCAGGGCAGATTCACGGGTTCAAAGGCCCGATATATGCAGAGAATATTCGCTCAGTGCTCTGGCGGGGCAATGTGGTTTTAACGATTTGACACACTTAGAAAACGACGTTTTTTTGCTAAAGTTTCCGCATCTTCACGGTTATCGTTTTCACTCAACTCAACTTGTTTTTTCTGCTACTAAACTAAAAGTTGAACGTTCGTTATTGCGATTGGCTACCCGTTTTAATCTTTATAGCAGCTGCATCATCGTAGCTAAACTTCTGTGTGATTTGCAGTTACCACGCGACTATCAATGTTTTCGCAACTTCATCGATCTTCTTTCTCAAGCGTTCGTTGCGCATGGTCAGCTGTTCGTGTTTTTATTGTCCACCACTGATTTCAGTTTCTATGCCTAGCGAGCTAGTGATTTCACAAAAAGTAGCAACATCATTATGCCCATCATTCTTTCGATGGCGTCCTTTAGCAGTAAAAAATCGCACGTTAAGCGCTAAAAACGATTTCTTTCTTGTTTCAAACGATATATGTTTCGTGCATTTCGTACGACAAATACATTTGCATGCTGCACTACCTGTACTAAATGCATGAAAAATTTCTTATTACCTGATCACGGTTTTGGCATTCTGGAATTCGCGACCTGTTCTCTATTTTTCAGGCCGATTTGGGAAAACTTCTTAATGCCGCTATTGCTTTGGTTATTCATCACTGCTGATATATTATACCTTATACAGCGCAGGTTTGCAATACATTGCGTCAGAGTGAAGCAAGCTCGCTTATACCACGCAGGAGAAAATCAATTCTTCCTGAATTTTCCGTTGCTACTTTCACAAAGTTCTCTTCCAAAGTGTCATTTGAATAAAGATAACATTTTGAGTGCATCAAGGTGACTCCTTCCATGCACCTTATCGGAGGCCTGCTCCGTGTAAACAAAACTTAGGTAAACCTCTCTAAACTGCGAACGGCTTTCCTAACCCATATAAAGTTTATTGGTCATAATTGCAGTTATACCCGCGAGTTTTCCTAAAGCTTAAAATCGAACATCACCAGGTCATAATTTTTAGTTTAAAAACGTTGCTTAATCTAGTAGCTGCTCTTTAGATTCTATGACCAGTTAGCCGCTACAGCAGCCTGACAGAGAAGTATCAACACAAATAATGAGTGGTTGTAATAATATAAATGCTTAATAATTAATGCAGAACGAACTTCTCGATGCGAATAAGGTTGAGCGTAGAGAATACGGTCCCCATAACGAATTTGTCAGTTGTCATCGTTACCGGGAGGGGCACATCGATCGTTATTAGTGTTCGAAGTCGTTCAGGGAAAAGCATCGAGTACATATGACCGATACCTCCACCCATTGAATGTCCTGAAGAAGAAAAATCAGAGCGGAAAAACAGATGTTCCATTTCACTACTCAGGTGTTCTATAAAAAAAAAATATTTAAATCTTTAGAAAAACAAAATTAAAGGTACACAAAAACACGCCAGGTTTTTTTAAATTCCATTCACTGAAATTTAGTAGGTGGTGACTGCTGTTGAGCTGGTTTTGACTCGGTTTACTCGGGTAATTTTATTGGTGTATATTATGACACATGTTATTGATACGAGCAATAAAGGTACGAGTGATAATTGCAAGTTGTTCGTATCAAACAACACTGGATGGTCATCCGGCCTATGTTTATGTAGGAATGATATAATATTCGCTACGCGGGCTTTTACAATACAACGGCAAACGACTTAATGAACATCGGATAAAGAGTAAGCCTTTTACAAATATTGGCATTTCACTCTTTAAGGGTCTAGATTCTCGCAAATATCGCCATAAAATGCAATGGCAAGTAATCATTTAGCCAGTTATTCTCACTTCTTCACAATAATTTTTTAATATTATAACGCTCCGCTAGGATGCTCAATGATTGTATGCAAATTTTTGTTCAGAATTGCCACTTTCGTTATTGCAACTCTCATTTTGCAGCATATGGTCATCTATAATTATAATTGCTGTTATATTCGTTTTCATGCCTTTGACGACTATTTGACAAAGTTAATAAGTGGTTGATAGTAGTGATGTATTTCTTTAAGAAAAACGTTGCCTTGAATAACCTGTTCTCCGAATCCTTTTTTTAATTTAAAACCCTTAGTGCCAATAATTGCAGCCCAAAAGACATGAATACATAATTTGCATTGGATATCTGTACATTTGGCATTTGTCTATTCCACTTTGATAAATTGTGTTACCTTTCAATGCAGCTGATGGGACCCAAGAGCATGTGTGTCTGATGTAGTTACGTCTCACACAAATTACTGTTAACTTGTCGGCCACTATCAGTGAATTCATCGCAATATTATTTGCCGTTTCTTTGGAGAGTGCTGGGCTAGAACGTAACTCGAAAATTTGCCTGTTTAAATCTGCAGCCTTAGACAGTGCATCCAGCTCAGCTGTTGCTATTTAAGCTGATCCATAATAATGTCATATGGACACGGTTTTTTTTATACATAATGTAGTTTTTTTTGGGAGATCAGTTACTGCGCGAAAGTGCTCGTTGGTCGGAGGGATTTCGATGGAAGAGAAGAACGTCTATATATATATATATATATATATTTATTTAAATTCTATCTTCAGTGGGCAGCATTCTTCGTAACTTATTATTAAATATAATAAGCGGCACAGTGCAAAGTACCTTCAAGAAATAGGTATGTACAAACGTACAACTTTCTTATATATTTTTCGCTGGCTAACAGTGCAATGCATTTTTAAAACCGGTTTTACATCTTACTTTCTGTGCTCCTTCATAGCTCAATGCCGCCACGACTCTTAGTTACACTAACATAACATAACATGTGTTCTTAAAGCATTGTCAAAACAAATATACCATGAGTACCGTTATGATTTTATGTGAATAATTCGCCTACAAGTATGCTTCGCTGTTGATTCTCAGAGACGTGCTGCATGTATACTTCAAACACATTTTTGGGTATACAATTAGCATTGCAATCCAAACTTTACTGTACCAAAAGCCCAGTCGTAGCTTATCATTAAAATGGAAGACGCCAGCTCTGCAGCCGAAATGTGTTTACTCAAAACAGAAGATTATTTTAAAACGACAACGCTCTAGTTAAACTAAGCGGAGGTTTCTTGGCTCTTGAAATTAATTTATCTCGAATACTTTGACGTAGAATTACAAACAGTTTGATTTAGTGAAGTACAAAAGAAGGTTTTCTACTTACCAATAATAGCGAAGTGTTCCCAACCAAAGTAGTTTGCAGTACGTTCCACATCCATAATGAAGTTATTTGGCGAGTAATAAAGCCCTGGCGCAAGATGAGACGAATACCCATGACCAACAAAATCTAGCGCAATGATCCTTGTTTTAACAGCCAGCAAGAAAATATAGTAAACTTTAGTTATTTAAGTAGGTAAGCACTTATATTATTGTTAAGGTGATCCTTTATAAGTGACCTCAAAATAAATTATTTGCTTATATGTTGTTTAATAAGTTGTTTCATATTTCTAACAATCGTTGTTGAGGATTTAGGAAAAGTTGCATAGTAGTGATCCTGTTTTCCTCACACCTGCACAGTCAAAATTTAACATTCAAATAAAAAAAAATATTTCATAAAAAAAAGAGCTAAGTTCGTTAACAAAAAGTACGTGACCCTTCATTTGATACGTCCGAAATGTTATAGTTACATCCGAGTGTATCGGCGCTGACAAGAAATTGAGATAAATCGTACTGCGATCACTATATAGGTCTGACGCTAAAATGTCGATAACACAAAGTACTATATTTATGTTTAATAATTGATTTATGTCTGAACGCCAGTTCAGAACCAGGCTATGGTCACTAAACAGTGCTTCTACCTCATCGAAGTCAGCTATTTCTAAATTTTAGATAACTTTAGTTTTTCCTGGATTCAGCACAATCTCTAAGCTAAAACTGTCAATCTAATTGAATAAGGTGGGTAACTACACCGGAAGATAAATTTTCATGTGTTCTGATAGATTTGGCTTTAATAGAATAACACAAATTCACATGCTGACGTGGCATATAATTCGAAACACTTCATATATACTGTACGGAAAAAAGTTATCTCTCTATTTCAGCACCTGAATTTAGGTTTCAACAGAGGGATCAGTAGATCGAAGGTGTTGGCATTGTCTTGCCATCCATGAAGAGCGAGAATAGGTGCACCATCTATTGGTCCCCAGGACTTGGCAGCCAGTGAACCACATGGTGTAGGTATACGAATTTCCTGACACCTGCGATAACAGCATTACGGAAAGTTGCTCTACTTTTAATTGTAATGCAAATGTACCTCTTTTATCATTTTATACAGAGATTACTAGCGAGCGTTCACTAAATATTTATAGCTAACGAAAACGTGGCGAGTTGTATTTTTATTTAGTACATACACTGTGTTTTAGTAGAGAACAGTCTTAAGACTCATGCTTATACTGGCTGGAATGCTTTCGGAACGCGCTTATACCAAACAAATACAAATATTATCCAAATAAGTAGTTGTAAAGGTAGATTACACGAATAAACGCATTAGCTGTACGTGCGTATTTAAATGCTCCTATTTTAAGAGACGCAGGACAGATTTCGATTACTTTGCTTATTCTTTGAAACATCCCTAATATTCAAGCTGAATACTGTAAAAGATAATTAAGATAATCAACCTGATTACTACAACAGGCACTCACGTCCATTTGTCGTTATATGAAGTGACTGTTCTGGTTCCATGCGGCTTGTTAATCAAGACTTGTAGTGTTTTCACTCCTGAAGCGGCCCTCCCACTAAATGGGCCTCCCAACGGCCTCGCAATGCGAAGCACCCTTTTGGCAAGCTTACCGCCACTCCCTGTATTCATTTCTATAGAGCCCTGTTATAAACGCTGAGCGGGTTCAACCCAGAAACAAAAACGGGTATATTAAAAAATTTATGTAAACGAATGTAGATTAGAACTGTTTATTTATTTATCTAGCTGAAAATCATCTCACTGAAAAAAAGCGTACATTTGCGCACATCTGTTTCATTAGGAATCTTGCCTACAAACTAAAAGCATAACCAATTATAGTCCTAGAAGTGTCCAGCTCTAAAGGATTTCCTTGATTAAATGAAGGATAGATTTAAAGGAGACGTTTCTTCAGTGGTAAACGACGAATTAATGCTAACTAATGCTAATTAACGAGCTAATATCAAGCTCACTTCTTTATAAATTTGCATTTCCTTGAAATAACCTTGGTCATTTCTCTACCTATATATTCGGTTATGCATGAGCTAGAGATAGGGTTAGGTTTAACCAACTTTAACCAACCACTGGCCTAAGATTCTCCCTAACTGATACGAAAATTTTCAGTAAAATATACATATTTGCAATGTTTTTCGTAATTACTAAATGTAGCCATTCTCGATAAGGCGGAGATAGCGAGCGATAATTGAACTTTATAGCCTAAGAAAAACATTATGCAGGCAAAAATCACTCTTCTCTGTGCTAGTTTTACGTCGACTTCGTATAATTAGTAGTTATTGAATACATTTCTTATAATACATTGTTTATATCTAGAGAGGACACTGTTACTAGCAGATTTGAGTTTTTGCAAAAAGGCAGGCCACTACTTTTCAAACTCTTATACATACGTGCTTTAATAAAAACATAACAGGCGACAAATACATGCTTATGCACTAAAAATGTATAAGCTGCAAATTCCTCTGGTGTTTAGTGAATACAATATTATACTCTCCAAAGTAGCAGGACTCTGAAAAGTAATTGAATAAAATACATATAGCTCGCTGCGGAAGGGGCTAGATGAGCGTTATTATAAAATACATTGATTATCTGAAAATGTTTCTGGTCAAACCAGAAGTCGTTATAATTAAACTAGAATTTATGTATTTCTGCCCTTTTGACATTCGTAGGCATTATCCAAACTAAAGATTTGTACGCCCTACCTCGTCAAAGCTGTCTGTCCTGCCGGTAGCCATTGTCAATGCAAAAACTTTGAACTGTACCGGTTGACAATCATGATGGTGGTAAGACCAATAAGAACGGATGTTTTTGTCAGAACGTTTTCAAGAGACAGCAGCAAATTTCATATTGAGTTTTAGATCAGTACGTAGAATAATTGTGATTGTTTCTCACAACCAAGACGCAACGCCGGATAGGACTGCCTTAAGCCAGTAATATTCGTTTAACGTGCATCATTCAAGTATATCGACATAAAATGTCACGGATGATTTTTCAACCTGCGCTTGATCTAGATATAATATCTTCTAAGCAGCGTATACGATCGTTATGTCAAATATAATCAATTCTACATAAATAAACATAATTTCAAGCTCGAATTCGTGATTTTTTTTAGTCTCAATTAAACCCTTTAAAGTATGCTCTAAATTAGCCTGCTGTGGTGTTGTGCCAGCAATTTCAGGTACTTCAGAGAACAGCAGCAGCTTACCGCGTATCTTAAAAATTGATGAAATAAAATTACATAACATGATTATCATGCAAGGTTATATATGTGATGAACGAGAATGCGAGCTAGCGAATTGCCTTTTGAAACCTCTATCTTTAGAAGTAGAAAATTGTAATAATTTCAGAAGTACTTTAACAAAATTACTTCGTCAGTTACAAAAATTAATAAGAATAGTGGAGTGTCAATTTCATGTGAGGTCAAAAACAATTCATTCAGAATACAAACACCGGGCTAATTCAATTCCACTTAGTTTAGACAAACTCCGTTTTTGTATGTACATTAAATTACCCTTATATATTCTTGCAAACTCATTTGTGTTTCGATATAAGAATTTTTGGGTTTCTTAGTGACTTCTAAATACGCTCACTTCAATAGACGGTATTACTGCTCACCCAAAGAGAAAAATCCAGTCAACAATGGATGTTACTTGTTTCAGTCGGGATCATATAGACAAGCACGCACTGGTATCATATCAATTGGATATTTCTGTCAAAACAAGGTTTGCTGCATCGGCAGCTACAAACGTGGAATGGCGGCAAAGGAGTCAGTGCCCGTTACTTATAGATGAACACCGCTTCCTTGCAAAAGGTTCACATGAAAAAAATGGTTGCCTTTTTGGACAACACTTGCGTCCAGAAAATAAGGATATCACAACAAATTACTCCTATTTCACCATCGTATTTAAAAACGATGTTATAGCTATTTGCCCTATATTCAAAAGTAGGCGAAGTTTACATATATATGTAAATCGAACAACTATATCGAAGGTTTTAATTGCACGCGGGTTGGAAACGCTGCTGAGCTGGATATTTGGGTACAAAAGTTTCAGCAAAATATATCTTTAGAAGTGATGTTCGTTCTGATATATATATATATATATATCTCGTAATAATTTGCAAAGTGTGAGTCGTTGATTAGATAGAGTTTGTTCATTGTTATTATCTTCGTGTTACGCATGTGCAATACTCGCTACCACATAGTAGCCGCTTTAAGTGATGGAGCGAGCGACTCTTAAGGCCGTATGTATGAACAATGCGAAAACCATTTTTTATATTAGCAAGATTTTGAGTAGTAAGCAGTAAGAAAATGGTCGCGAGGGACAACTACCGGTGACGCTACCCATCTGGTTTATGCATTGTCTCCTGAATCGACTTCATAACGTGAATAAACGTGATATTTCTATTAAATTGTGCGATTCATATCCGTGTGTCTTCCTACACGAATCGTAACATAAACTTTTCTAAAACGGCGGTAACGGTTGCTCCGACAATTTTGAGGAAGTCGATCTCTTAAGAGCCTCCTCATGTATGTATGTCTGTTTCTACTATGTGGTATTTCGAATGTTATGATTTTGATGCGCTTCTTTCAGTGGAAAGGGAACAGCTCAAACGTTTCACTTCCAAGGCTGTTAATGAGACGAAGCACGTGTCGAATCGAACAATGTAGCGGTGCCGGTGCTATAAGTCAAGAATAAATTGACTCTACCCATCTATGTCTGTGTGATTTTCATTTACGTGCTGTATACGAGTGTCCTGTTGTTATTTGTGGTAAAAACATTGTAGAAGTCCTCAAGCAATTATGGCCGAGGTAAATTTTGTTAGTTTAGAGTCAAGGTCGTTGATTATTTGCAAGATAAACAAATTAACCTATCGTTTGCGGTATTCTGCTTTAAGTAAATCTTAGCGAAACTAGTAGTGGCAAGTGAAATGTCTTCGATTACTGAATGTAGTTAGTTCAATTGTATATTATTTATGTCACCAATCAGGGCCCCAATTGTTGACGCACACACGTATTTAAGATTTCTTATTATCACCATTTTGTCAGACGAAGCACTGGGCCATGCTTTTTTTTTTATCCAGAACGGGTGCTGAAGTTCCTGGCGAAACGGTATTTCAACACTGAGCACGTTCTAACGAAAAGAATTAGGCAATTGTACTTACGCTAATACCATAGCTGACATTAGAGTTAGGAAATTTACGTTACGCATGTTTCTTATGGTATGTATCATGTGCGACACTGGAAAATGAATCAGAAACGTGACTCTGTGTGGTTTAACTTCCACATAGGTGCATCCTACCACTTAAAATAATTATTCTTGACGAGGATAAGAACCTTCTGCAAAATCACAGTTGCAAAACATTCCGATAGCTTCACATTATGAGCTTAATGCATAAAAAAAGATTATTTAGCTACTGAATGACAGCCCTTTCCTGATAAAGTATAAATGGATCCAATATTTCGTATGAGACATTTTACAATTTCTAAAATTGCATGGTTTATTTCAATATACCACACACTAATAGAAAAAAAATATTGTCGCAATAGCTTTAATAATAATACCAAGACTTGATAGACTAAAAGCTGTGCATTATACAAGACGCCCTATATTTAATTTTTATTATTATCAATATCAGAAGGTGCGTTCAGGCGATTGTACAAAAACCTTAAATCTGTCTTCATCGTTTCTTTGTGATTATGGCAGCAGGCTTTGACCAAAGCAACTCAAGGACTCCCGGTCCACAGTTCTACGGTGTCTTTTTCAACTCAAGCAGCTACCGAAAATACCAAAAATAAACGGACGTCAAATATGAATTGCAGTACACATAATTATAATAACGGTAATAACGTTACGTCACAAAGGCATCGCCGCCCGCGCGTACGTCTTCAGAAGAGTCGTTTGCTAGACGTGGAGTCTAATCTCCGTCTGCTCATGTTAAAAGGTCTAGTAGCAAGGAAATCGGATGCTGCCATTCTTGCGACTGCACCGAGGGTAAGGAATACCTAAAGATATATATAATATACATACTGCAAATAGACAGTCAAACTTGTCATTATTTTACCTGTCATTATTCTACATTTTCACTACTGACATGGGAGAGGGACTTTTTGTGTGCACGGTTATATAATTGTTTCTCAGAGAAACTTTTCATTGTTCCCAAAACTGGCTGTTTATCGCATCCTTGGGTATCGTTCTATTAAGGTCATTAAATCAGCATATAAGGTAAAAAAAAGATTGATCAAAGCTGTGGACGATAGCCAAATAGCGTGAGTACATCCATAGAACTACACTAAATATTTACACTGGTGCCGCTTATGCTTACTGGTAAACAAACCGAAAAAGTAAAACAGCAAACGGTGCATTAATTTCTGTCTTCTTTATTCTTTCCAAAATTTAAGAACACTCAGTGACCTAAAAGAATAAAAAAGAACTTATTGAAAAAGTTATGATCATATGGTTTCAATTTTTTTGCAGCATTTATAATTATAAGAGAACACTTGTATTACAGATCTGATATAAAATAGGACTAAAAACTAAAAATTATGAGAGGTATCGTGGTTTTAAGTATAATTGACGTTTTCGTCATTTAATTGCAGGAGTTGCTACGTCCAATTACAATGGAACTGTATAAATCTCTTTCATCATTTGAAAAGGCTGAATTTCGCCGTGGGTGTCGGAAAATGGTTGATGGAAAGGTTAAAATTGATAAAAACAAACTTTGCAAGGTCATCAAACACAAAGAGAAACTCAGGTATATTAAGGCATAAATCCTTCACCCTATTATTTATATATTTTTTGATAGCTTATCAGTTTGGAAGACAGAAACTAGACCTGATACTTTTAACAAGTTTTTACTGCATTTATTTTTAAACATTTTATATTTTAGCCCTAAAAGGCACGTCAGTATGAGAAAGAATGGAACATACAGTTGTTACAGGTACAGATGGAGCTGCAACAAAACTTTACTCGATCACGGAAGAAATTGTTCAATGCCTTTCTGCATGTCCAGTAAAAGTTGTTGCAGCTAGAGCTCGTCCGTACTGCTTTAATTTGTTAACGGCTTTACCCCTTCGCAGGTATCTTTTAGAATAATCCCTCTGACTGGTTCAGTTGTTAAAGCAGCATAAAGAAGTATTCTCTTTTGTATACTCGTACTCAACTTGCATTATTCTGTCATTACCATTGCGTATAATGCCGTAAGGGACCAAAAACAATCCAGTGAAAATAAAAAGCGGCCCTTGTCCGCCTTACCTAACTCTGCTAGTTTCCCGATCTAGGGGACATAGATTATTGCAAAAGCCTTAGCTAAACCGGCTGGACTTTCTGCCTATGGCTTTTCTCACAAAGTAAGTCATGTTAGCCCGTTTCATATACTGCTACCCAGCATCGACATGTACGCGTCTTGCTTAATGTACAAACCTTACTTTACCGTCCTACTGGCTGCCCCTGATTCAAAGTCGTTACTTCTTTGTTTTATACCTTATGCTACTCTTTAGAATCTATCTCATCTTGCTGGGTGTTACAGATCGCTGACACATATCGTTAAACCTTTACTATTTAAACTACGCAATCTATCATTTTCATCAGAAAGTATCCCAGTGTCTAGAGGTACCAGCTTTTGTTCCAAATTCATCACTGAGAATAGTAGTGCAGCTAGGCAAAGCAACGCCATAATTGATTGCGTAGGTCTGGCTGAAGAGTCAAGTAACTTTGGACCTAAGATATGCCTTGTAAAGTACGGGTTGTAAAACGGATAACAACTTTTCAAGTGGCGAACAAGTGATCAAATACCTAATTGTAGAGCCTGTAGTCTCTGATCTATCTCTAGCATATTAAAATCGCATTGAAATCCAGTTTTAATAGGGCGCTGGGAGACATTAGTAGGTTTCAATGGCTCTTTCAACAGCCTTCTTATACAGGTCTTGGCAGAAGGTCACCAAAAAGCTAAAAAGCGAGACATTGGTTTCAGAGAATTATATTTTTTGACGAGTCAGATGTAGCCTCCAGAAACAATTCGTCATACTTTCTCGAGAGATTTTCATCTACTGACTTTTTACAAAAGTTGTTAGGTTTATCGCCACCCGCCGGAGTTAAGATCAGTAAATCTTAAGTGTAATGGTCATGAATCGTCTGCTCTTGCCGAAGAACTATAAAGAAAAGACCGCATCGTATCAATTATTGCCTCCTTAAGAGGCAGAGAAGTAGAAGACAGCACCTGATGGTAAAAAAAATCCCCCTTGGAACAATAATCCGTGGTTTTCGAATCACAGGATTCGGCGAACGCGGCAAGATAGTACAACAGAAGTCTTTGAATTTTCTACTTTCTGTTATAAAAAGGTGTGAGGAAAAACAAGGGTCAGAAGGCCCTGTATATTACTCTTTGACATTAGTTTTTTTATTGCCTATGCCAGTACGTGATCAATTCCATTCCCCATTATATTATGTAGAGTTATATTAATCATTCTAAATCAGGTTTTCTTTTTTTGATACAATGTAATTAGTAAAATGAAAACGATGTAGGAAGATATCGTCACCGCAGTGACATCTCTAAGGACTTGTAACCCCATAAAGGCAATCCAAGTAGATTTAAATAACTGTCAGACTTTATATAGGAGATAATTTTCTTTTAATTTACTAGCAATATCAGAAGTATACCTGTTTGAAATATATTTGATTTTACACTTATCTCTATTAATGGGTATTTATACATTACTATACGAATTTTTTGTATTACTTGAAAATTATTAATATAATACATATGTAGATACAGATCTACTAAGCATCGTCAACAATAATATATAGATACTTTCATTTGTTACTTCATTCGCTCGTCTTACAGCATAGGGTTGAGTTAAATATTTTAGAGTTAATTGATCATTATTATGCACAGTATCAAACGTTTGGTGCACAGACATCTTCGGCTGGATGACTCTTTCACTCTAGACAGGCATTTCAGACGTAAATAAGTTTTATTTTCGCTAACGATAAGTTCATGTTTGTTGATAAGAACGGCCTTTGGGAGTGTCATATTACGCAAGTGAAATGATGAAAAGCTGAGACACGCCTCTTCTAACTGTACCTCCGAAAAAATTAAATGAATTAAATGAAAATTAAATGAACCATTTCTGTGTCCCTCTTAACCACTATTGTCTAGCACAGTTGTGCTGCCTGGAAGACTATTTACTAACCAGACGTATGAAGCAGGATCAACATTAAATGTTTACCTTCTTTGTCCTACAGTCTTATCCCAGAAAGCTGCTTTATCCTCCTGTAGCAATTGCTTTTTTATTCGTATCTGTTAGTGCCTCCTCCTCCCCAAAGCAATACTTATTTTCGGGATCAATATATGTATTTTCATTTCGCACACTCCGTGACGACGTGCGACACTTTGCAAGACAGAGGTCAAAATGAGTTCGGACTAACACGAATAACTGAAGAGCTTTGGGACTACGTCCGAGCCTGCCTAGAACTTTTTCCAATAGGGGACGCTGCTGAGGACGAAGACAGCAGGACACACAGATTTCATACGATGAACAACATCCTGATGTGCAACTCCAGCAAGGGTACCTAGTCAAATCGAAAGAAGTTGATTATCATGAAACTGAAACCTTTTATTTTGTTATATGAAATCATCAGGTACTTTATTTCAAATGCATTGTATCTAGATCAGTTTAATAAGCTCAAAACTAAAGGTAGCAATCCTGGCGTTACGTGGTTGCTATGTTAAAGCGATTTCGCGGAAGTTCGATAAAAATAATTTACATACCTTTCAAGTAGTCCATTAAAATTATCACAGCATCCATTTGAAAGTAGGAGAGAACGATTGCACACAAAACCTCGATCATCGGCCACCCAAACAGCACCCTTTAAAAACAATAAATTAAAAAAAAAAGTTTCGATATAATATTGCCTTTTGTGTGCAAATACAAAAATCTACTAAATTTACATAAGGTCGTCGACATTTTGAAAGCAACGCGTGTTGTTTTTCTAATCCGAGATAACATCGAAACGTTTGCAATTTCTTGAATCCACAACCAACGGCTGCCTGATTCGATGACATTTATGTTGAGAAGTAAACATATTGCGGATAACGCCAAACAATTTCAACATTTTATAACATGATACAATTAAACTAAAAGCCATTCGCGATTTACAGAGCATTTATGTACCCACAAAATATTAGGGTTACCTGTGTGTATTTACAGGAATCCAATTATTCCATGGTTACTTAAAAATGGGTTAGTACTTTTAATTGTAACTTATTACTAGTTGCTTGTAAATTCAAATGGTCATTTTATGGGTTATTTTTTAATTACTTTTGTAACATTACATTTTTTCCAACAAGACAAGTAAGCAGACTTCACTATTTGGAAACGTAGAATGCATCTGTAGGACGAAACCTTTTGTATGTACTTTAAATGATTAATGAAGCATTCGTGTTTGTGAGTTTTACTATTTTTCTAGGGGTGCAACAGAGATAGAAGTACAATTTCAGTTACACATAAATCTACGATTTAAAATATGAAAATCCAGATTTTTATGGAAGCATTATTTTAAAATCCTAAATTATACAAACATATAGAAGTTTTTACAGGTATTTCAGAATGCTACGATTAATATGACTTGACTGTATATTGATTAGCAATAATAAATGATGAAATAGGGCTTACTTGAAGTGTATTTTTACATGCTGATATCGAATTGCGATTTTGTTCCTGGTTCTGCGTTGCTACATTTATATCTCCAACTGACGTATTCGAATTCCAACGAAACGAGAGTGCTGGAAGCGGAACTGCGCCACCAGTTTTTCCAGAATTTGCTTCTGAAAATTTGACGTTTTCTGGTTTTTAAGTATTTTGCTGCGTCTCAAAACATAAAGTTTCTGTTGTCTAATTAATTCAACCGTCAATAACGCACATAGAGCAAACGCCGTTCTAGTTAGAATTTCAAAAACCTTGGTTATTGCGTTAAATTGGATGGTATAGCTTATTGAGTTTCCAGTAAATAGGTTAAAAGCATTTCAATTAAATTGACTGACATCCTGTTGAACTGACCGTGATCAGAGCCGAATTGATTTACGCGGTCTGCTTCATTTTGGTCTCGTAAAACAGTGACAACGCAATAAAGAAGCGACGCACAAAAAATGAATCCAAGAACGGTCCGACGCCTCAGCAAGCGCATCACGCCGCTACCCCACGAAGCGGCGTTGCTACCGGCGGTGTTTGTTGTCGTACCGCTATGACCTATTACACTTCCTCCCACTCCGCCACCATCGTTGTTAGCCCCTCGAAGAAAAACCATCTTCCGCTAATAATCAGTATATCACATTCATACATGTGGGATCAATGATGATGATGATGATATAGTAGCTTAAAATGCCGATTAATCTCAACTGTTTTTCTTTTGATATGTCGTTATCTTTGTCAACGTCGGTGGTTTCAGATTATGTTCCCGTTTTGCTTCTGCAAGGATATAATTTGGAAAACCACATTAAATGAATAGTCAAATTTATTGCTTTGCGTCAAATAACTTCGAATAATGTGCTATTGACCTCAACAGCCCAAAACAAGATAAACATAAGTAGATGTTTTAAATCGCTAATAATATCATTGATCTTTTAGAGGATATACTACTCAAAGTTAGTCAAAATACCATCTTGCATATTTTATTCTCGTTAAATCCCCATTTTACATTAATGAATGGATATTAAGTTTCATAAGACTTATACAGCTAATTTAAGCTGATATTATAAAAAGATATGCCTAGTAAACACAGGAACTTATAAAAAATGAGAGTAACTATTATTCTTACTGTTTATTGACGTTCGTTCAGGGATTGTACATACATTAGTTATTATTCCGTTTTATTGAACGACAGATGCATGATGACGTTAACTAGCTCTATTGATCAGCTATTAGAGCTCCAATCCAATGTTACTACCCGCCCCATGGGAACACCGCATGTTTTACGGTGCCCAGGGGCAAACCGGTCAAAGTATATTAGGGTATCTACCCTGAGAATACATGCTTGTATTCTCCCTTGCTTATCGAGGCGTGCACTACACTGCTCTGCTGGAAATAATCTCGTTCCTGACAGCTGACAGTTTTAGGTGCCTACTACAAAGGCTGGTCACTATTTTCAGTAAAACGAACAAGTTACTATCGCCGTTCACTTATGTTCATATTTGCAACAGAAGGGCATGCACATAGCAAACACAAATATAGCCGTGTCTTATATTTCTGCTGCGGAGTAGCTCGTGCTTTGGATATAGCAGAGAGGGTAACTTTGAATTTGTGATGTGTGGAGTATGTTGCTGTCACTTTAGCGCCGACAATAGCGTGAGGGTGACAGCGGTAAGGAGTATAACAATGCTAATGGAAAGACATACGTTCTCAAATTGGGTAGCTACCAAATGTGTGTTTCACAAAAAGATCCAGAGCAGGAAGTTGTCTAACACAGCTCACGCAGTAAAGCAAAATGCATTTTAAAATTTTGCGCTAGAAACAATAAAATACCTTGGCAACAGCAATACGGATGAAAAGACAGGAAACAAATCGAGTACACTTTTTTAAGTGAATGGGTATTTCCGCTGGTTTGATAAACCTCCGTAGTGATACTGACAGTACCAAGTCGACCCTTGTATTTGATTTTTGCATATAAATACGTAAACCTGCGAGATACATTTATTTCCAAAGAAAACTGTACCGATCCATACCATATGGGACAGTAGCAGATTCATTATCACTAATACAACAATTTAAAGCTGTAAGACTACAAAATTTTCATAAGGATGATGCTAGTCTTTTTTCTCGATCAGATCCAGCTCATAATGTCACATGCTTATGCCATCTGTAGGTAACAATAAACCATTTACCTTCCTTGATATAAAAATCTTTACACCTTCGCAGTTTATCAACGGGTGCGCCTATAGTCCTTTTTTCATAAAGTAGACAGCTCTCAGTGCCAAAAATTTGGCGAGTGAAAAATTTTCGAGCACATACGGGTAAGGAGGGTAATATATTTTCTTAGATAACGTTTTTACGTTTGTTCGCTATGATTTGAAACGTTTTAAATTAGTAACGAGATGTTCAAAGCAGGTTCTACGTAGAGCTGCAGATGTTGTAATGGCTAGTTAACAGAACAACGAGAAACCAAAATGGGTGGTCAAATACGAGGAAATTGTATTTTTATGCTTAAGACGGAAAAAGTGCTCATTATCGTTGTCCAAGTTAATTCACTGTAATAATTTTATTTTATTAATTTTTGTACCATTCAGCCCCAAAGCTTGAATCGACACGGTGCATATCTCTCACCACTGATCGGCTTGAATCAACGATCAAAATAACTATTATTCGATCGTAAGTTAATTTTAGTTTGTCTTCCTTGCACGCAGTAGTTGGAGGTGACAAACTATTGTTGGTTACTTCTGGATCTTCCAAAGACATACGAAATAAATAAGTAAAGAGAAGAAACGATCTTCTGTAAAATACGTCTGTGAAAATTTTTCGTTACGCATACGCCCAAAGAGGCATTTAAAACAAGAGATGAAATATGGCTAACCCTGAACGACAAGTACAACTGGAAAACGTCACTAAAAACATTGAAATCTTTAATTTACTTTAACGTAGTTCTACATCCAAGGGTTCTCTTATATTAACAGAACAGTTATTCGTCCGGGTTGTTAAGGAACTGGTGGACTAAACCAGCGTCTGGAATCTGCGAAAACTTTTTTGAACATGGTCATCCGCCTGCTTAGTTCCATTCAGTTGTCAATCATGGAGTAGAACTTTTATAGAAAGACCTTAATTCAAGAGTTTTAAGAGATTTGGGCATACGTTAAGCTCTCATGTTTCAAACGCGTAAAAGGTCTTCCCGTAAACACTTAAAGTCACTTGGTTCCTTTATTAATTAGAGCGACACATATTTGAAAAAAATAGAAAGTTCGTATAGAGTAAAAACAGTAATGGTGGGAACAAAAAAATTAAATGCTTTCTAGCTCTTTCACTTGTTGCACGTGAAGCGCATCTGCGACTCAGATTTAGAATTTGTTTGTAATCGTATAAAAGGTTATATAATAATAGCAATAGTGAAATCTCTGAACCAACCTTTTATAATAAGGTTCGTAAGTACTTCTATAGAAATACTGGCTATATTTATACGTATCATACACCAAATTTTCAACATTTTGCACTTGAAATGAAGCATATAAAATGAAGAACCCAAGCTTAATGGATTAGGTTAAATGCTTTTTCCCTACCATATCCTTTTCTATGAAAACTACGTGTATTAAAGCTCCTTAGACTCAAACTTCTATGTACCTTAGTTACTGTCCTTGCGTGTAAAAACCCTTGCTCTACAAAATTTTTTGGTGATGTTGCCAAAGCTCCTCCATACTTTGTAAAATGCTTGAGGAGGAGAGCAAACATTGTAACAATACATCTGATAACCGCTAATAGCATAAAGCAAATGTGTTGCATTACCGTTTTTTAGTATATTGAATGAATAAAAACCGATTAGGTCAAATCTGTAAAGCCGTTATGCGTGTGTATTCGAGTAGTAAATAATATTGTTATTAATAGAAAAATATTAGCATGTCTATAATAATCTAAGAAGATAGTCGCAGCTCCGGAATACTGCTTTTACGCATATTCTAGTTACCTGCTTGCAAACGAATGTTGCGAGATATGGGATACTAATCTTTAGTCAATGACAAAAGCTTTTAACAAAATATTGAATACCCTTTACGTCTCGTATTATAGGTTGGATCGACTACAAGACTTTGTTTTTAGCCGGCGTCAACAACGTGAGGATGTCGCCGTTGAAACTGCAGCATTGGCCACAGACCCTTCAGTCCCAGGACACTTGCTGCGTTTGGGTTCGATTGCTAATAAAAGGGCAAAATTAGCTCTTGATGGAAAAATGAAGGCATGTTGATTAAAGTAACATCATTATGTAAAAAAAAAATAAAAATAGAAGAAGTAAGCCATAAAGTTCTAAACTTAATTTTTTTAGACACATCAGATTAGAAAAGTATATTTAACCTATGCGTTAAAGCTTTGCCAGCTCCAGCTACATTCGTTTTTTTGCTGAAACACTCAGGCTTTCTCATACGTCGCGAAAGTTGAGGGTCTAGAGGATGATTTACGCCGCAAGCGGAAACGTTCGAGTGATGCGATAATATATTCTGGTGATGAAGCCCCTGAAACTTATGCACTGCATAAACCTAAAGGCGGTCTTCCTGAGCAAATGCCTGTGATTGTGATGCCCCAGGTAAATGATATTTTCATCTAATATCCACTAATCAGCAAAACTCTAGGGTAAATCAGTAAACAGACACGAAAGAAATATTTCCGTAAATAAAAAATGCGTATATTAAGAAATATTTACTTAGCTTGATTTATGAAACAAAATTTTTGTGATGACTACAGACACGAAAACTTCGTTGAAGAACGTAAAAAATTATTAACATTTATAGCGCTACATAATAGCATAATTCTAAAGCAAGTAGTCCCCTGAAACTAAACGCATGGAAGAAGAATAAAGTTAATTTAAAAAACTATTTGTAGTGAAAAAAAATGATAAATTGTACTCACAAGAATTTTACTTAATTTCTTTGTGTGATAGATAAAAGAGCAATCCACGCATAATGATGTAAGCTATAATTATTGTTGTTCTTGCATGAAGCAGCATACTTAATAGAAAATACGGTTTCACAACGCTTGTTTTCAAATAGGTGATAAGGGAAGTAATCAATAACACAAAAGCTGAGGAAAACATAAAAACTGTCATCTCAGGTAAGTATTAATTTTTCCGAAATAATGCTACAATATATTTATATCGTGTTCTTGAGAACTGTTGTATTGACGCCATTAATTTTTTCTAGTTTGTTTCTAGTAGTGCCAGTAGTTCTAGTTTGTATTCTCGTGAAAACTTACTGAGTACCCCAACAACATTACTTTTGAACCCACATTTCTGATTGCAATAGGTTTTCTACTTAACCATTTGTATGTCCCAAAATTTTGAAATCTATTTTACCTTTAGATGAAACAATATCACCTGCAAATTGTTAAAAGCATGTCTGTTATGTATTATTGAGTATTGGATAACTGTTCCATTCTGGCTTAGCGCATGACGTTTAGTTGTATATTTTGATAAACATTTTATTTCACTCTTTTTTACATTCCCGAAGAGTTAACGTAGATAAATTTCTGCGTACGTTTGCTATAATGTTATATTATAATAACAGTGTTAATAACAATAATATATAACCGTGATTTGCATTCAAATTAATTATGATTACTCTTTGTATTGGCACTTTTTTGCAATGCAGAACTGAAGCCAACATACACTTTTTTCCTCGAAAGGTGTAAGTTGCTCATTGGAGATAAAAAAAAAGCCACGTAAGTGTATTTTAAAGTTTTTCTTCCTATGGTGAGTTATTAGGTTTATTTTGTCTAACTACAGCGACGCTCGTTAGAATCATGTTTATCGATTATTCGTGTAAACGGTGAACAATAACTTAACGAAGGCTCACAACATAATACTGGAAAGTTATAAATGACAGCTGATTCATTAGGTTTCCAAAAATATGTCCAAATCCTGTTAAAAAACCGTTTTTTGATCTATCTTTTTTAAATCACTATAGTTCTGATTCATCATTAATTTCTTGTTGTGAATAATTTGTATCTATAGAATTAAACGCCGCTGTGAGAATGAAGGCTTCCTCGTTGATATCGATGGGAAAATTTGTGCATTGCACATAACTCAATTATTTACCAAACTTGAGGATTTCGCACAACCGTTGGAATGGTTCGCTGACAAGCAGGTAATTCACAATTTCACAATATAGTACTATGAATTATGATGGTATTATAATATATATTATAGTTGATAGCTCTATTAAGTCAGCCCGAATTGTTGGTCTTTTAATGGGCTTCTAATATACATTATCTTTATCTTACATTGGGCGGCCAATTGAATCGGACCACTGCACACGTATTAGGTGGTTCTGTATAGAACAACATCGTGGAATTGGAATTGTTTCACGGTCTTAGCTTTTTTATTTTCAACCGGAGCACGTTCTCTTGCTACTTATTACCTTCTGCCATTTGGGTCCTAGCTTATATATTCTTCTGCCGAAGAAGTCTAAAGTACGAGAATCCATGAAAACTCGAAATATAATTGAAGGCCTTACGCTGGGATTTTAACGATTTTGCTATAAGGAAAGTTCACAAAATTTTGAAAACAATAGTAATCTGTGAGAGCAATGTGTGGCGAATATAGTGGATGGCAGAAACCCTTCTACTGCAAGTTCTACTCTTTTGGCACTGTGATCTTTGCGTTTTAAGACCGAGCATCGTTATGTATGGGGAATGGTGTAGCTCTATTTTATAATCTTCGTTGCTTACTGCGGAAGGCTTCATCATCTCTTCTAGTCGTTAACAATAAACTTAAGCCGTAAACGACGAACCAGGACTAGTGGAGTTCTTGTATACAATACTTACATTAGATTATCAAACAGAGGCCATGAACTCTTTTAAATTCAAGATGTCCTTCCGGGAACTTTTCAAACCAACAGCTCACTATATTTCTAGTGGCAACATTTTCGCCGAATACAAAGTGAATACCTCTAAAGTTTTAAAATAAAGCTTATATTCGTATACCGTTTGACTTTTCTGATTTCTAAAGTTCACTACAGCTCGCTAAAAGACCGAATAACGCCATATAAGTGAGCTCTCTCAGATTTAAAATAAAGCTTAGGTCAGTATTATATATGCTCAAAATATTCTAGGTCTTATGACGCCATCCCTAACAGCGACAAAACTTATCGGTACATCCGTGTAATGTAAGTTACCTTTTTATTAGCGATGCATTTTTCGATTTGAAGATTCTAGGTTTGGAATGTTCAACGGATTGGAGACTGCTCTATTCCGTAGTGTAGAAGAACTCTTTGTAGACCATAAAATGTATAGGCCCATATGCCACCACTATTGTGATAATATAATTAGTGTATGAGCATTCGAACAAAAGGTAAGCAATATATTAAAAAAACACACAAGAAAATACCGAAAATTATTGACTGGCCTCCTGTTGTCATACCTGTTGTCAGGACTCGCGACCAATTCCCCCTAATCTTATGTTTGTAGTTGCCTTTTATCTACCTTCATTTATTGATAAACTCGTTCGACTTTCAGCGATATGGCTGCACATTGACTGAAAGAGGGCTTTTGCATGTTACTATCTGGTTGTTGATTTATGTGGTGTCTTTTAAGGAGTTGAACGTGTTTATCCGGGACGTTCTAGAACTGGAGCACTGTCCGTTTCTGTCTCGGGTCAAAGGCCTCTCTGGTAACCTCATCGCTTCTGCGACGCTGGTGCCTCCAGATCAATGGATAATTAAGGTATTTTCATTTTTATGCTATTCGTCAATTTCGCGAAAGGAAGAACTCGATTCGAAAGTATTAAAAAACTCTTAAGTATACTTCCTTCTAACATATGTGCTTATATACTTACGACCAATATAACATGAAAACAAAACAAATTAGTGTCATGTAAAAGCTAAAATGGTATGTAGACATAGATGAAATATCTATTTTCTCCTTTTCATCTTTAATGATAAACCTCCACCTATTGACATCGGTCGAAGAAGATACAATGATGGCTATACTGATTACTGTTTCATAATGAACAAACTACAGATCAATTTTTTCCTGGCCAATTGATCGATGCAAGGATTTTATTAGTTGTTCAAATCAACCAAGTTTAGATTTTTACGAAGGTTGTGAAATGGACATAGCTCTATTTTTTGGTACAATCCGAAGGTCACCGTTTTAACTCAAACTAGATTAGATGACTTGCGAGATCTAGATAGATTGCTAAGCTAAACAGTTTTTGAAGGTGCTAAACATAAATGAATTCCATTCCATATAGTCGACACACTGTATGAAACGCGGTTTGTTTGTTTAATTTTAGGTTCCTCCGGGTATGTTCACAGTATACACCTGTCCACCCTCATCTGCTCAATCGACCACTGATCGGATAGAACTCGTGGCAGCTCCCGCCATTATTGGTCGAATGCCGTACCAGCTTTTTGATGATATTGTTCTAAGGTAGCTATTTTAATTAATCCTATGTTATGAGTTGTTGCTTAATTAAGCTATCGTTCAAGCAGACCCGCATAGACGTCACCTTTTAAATAAACCGCCATTTAACTTGACCTTACGTCAGCATTTACCTCAATATGTAAAATTTTGCTGTCATGTGTACTTCTTCAGATATTCTCACCTAATAAAATTTGGCATTGCCATTAATGTATATGCTCATCGCTCAGAGAGAACGCTCACCAAGTTCATCGACTTCACTGGGTCAAGGATCCGTAAAGAGGTACTCATTATGTAGTTCATTAATACATGTACCGCTCAGTAAATAATTTGCTTATTAATTTCTGTTTTACCCAACGTTTACCTACTACTTGATCATGGCATTTGAATGCTATGATGATTGAATGAAAAACTAGATATTCAATCACTAATTTCAGTGGCTAGCCATTACCTACAAGATAATTTCTGCTATCTTTACAGGAGTGTTTTTCTGTGCCTAGCCGCGGCCAAGTGGTTCCGTTAGTACGAATTAATATCTCTAAACACCTTCTGCCTTGCAAATCACGATTCACCGGATGGAAGGTTAGTCAGCTTCTGATGTTTGCCGAAGAATTTTATTATTATGTCGTGTAAAGAGAAAGAGTTTGTTTTCTAAAAAGATCCACATCAATAAGGCATTCAACTACGTATTTTCTTTATATTTCATAGATTTGTACATTTGTAACGAGAATGCGATTTAGCAGATACGCAAGGGCTTTCTTCGTTACCTTTAGGCATACTTTTTGAAGTTCAAGTTCTTAACATGTAAGTGGTTGAGTAAATTCGTTCGCATTTTGCTGCATACAACAAATATACCTTTTTATGTTGATGTGCATATTCTTGCCGTATTCAATATTCAGATGATGCTTCCGCTGACCGAAGCTCACGATGATTTCGATGAAGTAGATCGCCATCAGGATCTAATCCCCACCCTTGGTGTAGTAATGGCTGTCAACCAGAAAAAGCAGACAGCCATTGTCTCGACAAGACCTTCCAGGATCAGGGTAACTATACTAATTAGAACATAAATATACACACGAATGCGCTAGAGTAAAATTTTCTCCTGTTATAACCGTTCTGTATTCGCTGGCAGGTACTTAGATACGTTATTCGTGAGTGGAATTTAAAATTTATGCGAAGTCTAGGCCTACTTGACTGTATTTGTTTACTCACTCTCATTCTTTCAGGCTGCGACCAAGAACACAACGCTGTACGGGCTTTTAGCGAACAATGTTGGAGTTGGTAAACCAAAGGATCCCGGTGTGATAAGTGCTCGTTTACTGCATGGAAAAAAGGTAAACTACACATTTAACACTTTCTGTTGTGTAGTCGGAAAGTACACTCCTCTATGCGACAATAGACAATTTTGTTTTGCACTATTTATGTAACTCTATCTTATTTCATTACGTGTATAATAAGGAGCGTATCCAACTATCTATTATCATGCTATTATAATACGACATTTTATTAACTATTCTTATTATTATTATTATTAGAACCCTATTCTCATTTACCTCGTATTTCTTTCTGTCCGAATAATATTTTTGCTTGCAAATGTACTTAAAATCATATCATTAGAATTCTATATCTGCGATTTTATTGAAATCGGAAGTTGAAGACTTACAGCCATTTAAATATTAAAATAGAACATTGAAGGAAAGGAAGAAAAAAGGTAGAAATACATAAATTAAAAGAAACAAGAATTATGACCCGATGCAAGTTACCGTATATAAGCGAAGCGCTTTAAAGAGGAACGATTTCGAAGTGCATGGTAATAAAGCAAATAATTCTAGCCGCACATGTTAAGCGTAACATTGACTGTTTTTTTCTAAAACAGGGCTCGTTCTTTCGTGGATTTCTTGTAAAGCGTCTTACAAATGTGGACAAACAAAATGTTATCCTGAAGGTTTTTCTCGGCATGGACTTTCTTTGGCCCATTTGGGGACACTTTGAAGATGCAGCTACCAACATGCTCGTAAGTATGCAGTGACACACAAGAATAAATATACTTGCACCACAGGACATCTACAATACACATGTTCCTGTTAGACGTAGCTTGTTTCATCAAATTGAGTATTATCGATGGTTTTTCTTTTCCTTTGGGGTAGTTCATCTTAATAATATCGTACAACAGTTTACATTGTCTTCCGTCAATTTTGCATGTTTTATGCATTCAAATGTTGCGTCTGCATATGTTATATAGGCCTTGATTTTAGCCAGAAGAACTTGACATGTTTACATTTATTAACTTATGACTTTGCAAATGTATTTTTCTACTTAGCGTTGTGTATAAGCATCGCTCACTGTTAAAGATACGGCTTCTGATTCTCTCTTAATTTTACTGCTTCATGTTCACAGTGGATCTGCAAAGGAAGCTTAGGTTATGATTGGGACGAACATAATACAAAATCAAGTTCTTTCTATTGTTAACGTATCGAATCAACAAGCTCTTTTCACGACTTGACCGTGTTCCATCACCAAAAATGCTATAGTGCTTGTACTTGCTTTCAGAGGTATTCCCTTTTCACTTTGATGGGCTGCTAGAACACTGACAAATGTAGGCCTAACGAATATGATGAAAACGCGAATTCTGGAAAAGTATCGAAAGTATTAAAAAAAATAATCGCAACGAACTTTGTATCGGTTTGGGATCTACTTTGACTGACACTCATACATTTGTTCTAATAAAAGGCCGATTTGAAGGCTAACAAAAAATCAATTCATGAAAGCTGGGTTTTATTCTATTCTACAGATGACTAACCAGGGCTTGGAACACGACAGCCAACTGAAACTCGAGATTTTTGCCAAACCAAAATAAAAAATCTAGAGAAGGTTATGTTGACACTCATTCATTTGTTATTTTTTTCTAATGTATCAATTGCATATTTCATTTAAATAAACTATTTGCTTGGCAGGTTCGACGATTACCAAATTTTAGCGTAATACGAATTCAGCTTCTGGAAGATGAGTTTCATACGAAAGAAGGCGTAAGGGTCTGTCTGGCGTCTGAAAATGACAACGAGAATACAGAGCTTTTCCAAGCGGGCCCACATAAGGCTTCTTTGAGATACAAGCAGCTCGAAAACTTTAATTACCAAACTGAGTTCAAAGACAAGTGTGACTCTGATGAGGACGACAGACAAACTAGGCAGAAAGCATTCATACTAGATGGTACAGACGATGAAGGCTTTGACTGGAATTATGATGCTCAACCGAATCTTACCCTGTTGGCCCAACGTAAGTGCCCCCGAAACGTGCGCTTCTGATACCTTCTGTATTGTCACATCTTTAAGGAAAATATTTGTAGCA
>NW_019213770.1:39607-62633 GCF_002532875.2 Varroa jacobsoni
ATATAGATATCTATATATAACATGCAGTTAATCTATAAAATTTAGCGCATGTCTCATCGACTATAAAAATTAATGCAGCAATTGCGGATTTGCTTTCACCGGTTGCAGAGGTTACTGCGAAGAATGACCGATCATCTACATGCGAGTCTTCGGATGAGGGTGATGAAAAAGATAATACACGAAAAACTCTTTCAACAAAACGAACTAAAGCCGATAGAGAAGAAGAGCGACGTAGAAAAGAAAATCAGATGCAAGACCAGGAGAAGAAACGAATCAGACAAGCTCTGGGGCAACACGTAGCAGAAGAGGTTTGTGCTAATTTAGTTTGGGAAACCAAATGGCCTTATTTGAAAAGGAAGATGATGTTTTCCGAAAAACGAAAGCTGATGGGCTCTCACTTCGTTGTAGAACAAGTTGAAATTACAGCTGGCTACAAGGCAGTGAGATCTCTCACGAGGGCAGTGTATGTTACAATATGATTTTACACAAAGAGGACCAAAAAAACAGGATTTCAAAAAAACTTTTTGTAAGTAGGGTATAGCCCAAATCAGTTGCTGTGCCTGCATCTGTGCTTCGATAATTAGGGAATAAGCTTGGTTTTCCGTCACTGGTTTAGACTGACTTCTTTATTGCTATTGAAGAGTATTAGATTATCATTGTAAGAAAAGTTGCATGAAAAGTTATGATAAAATGAAGTTCGAGGAACTACAAATGTTAAGTATGACAGATACTTTAACTACTAATAAATTAGATAATAACGACCGGCAGGATTCGCCTCAGACGGCTGAAGAGTTTGAACGTAAAGTCATGGCTTCACCAAACGACTCGTCTCTATGGATCCGCCTAATAGCTCTCCACCTAAAGCAGTTAGAAGTGGATAAAGCTAGACAAGTCTCCAAAAGAGCGCTAAAGACTATTCACGGGTAAGTTGAAACAGTTTCAATGGTGCATGTATATGATACAATCAAAAAATTTAGCTTGATACTTTTTCTAAATGATGCAGAAATAAATGAAAACGCAGCTTGCTTCACATCTGAACGAATATGGTCAAGGGATGGTGCCTGCCACCAAAAAACTACATATCAATACAAAATCGGCGACAATATCGAAGATCTTGTAATGAACTGATCAGATCCCCTACATGATGTTTTTAAAAATGTTTATCAATATGTGCATTTTTACTCCCTGCTATAACGACAGCAAAAGAGCGTAGAACAAAATCTTTTTTGTCAAATTCTTTCAAAAGCAATATTGAGAAATGAAGTAAAGGGAAGTTTGCTTGAGGTGAGTCAGACAAGTCGAATAGTGGATATATGAAACTGATTACCGATGCAGACTGGGTTTGTTTTTGAAGGTACGAATAGCTGAACAACTTGCGTTCACGTATTTCTCTGTTACGATGACGACGCAAGAACATGCAAAAAGTCTGTGCGCAATAAATAACGTTTAACATATTTTATTGTTTGTTAACAATACTTGATGAACGTTGAAATGGTAATGTTACCACTAGAGCTAATGGGAGGTAGATAGATGACTTGTATATGCTTTCTACTTACTTGTGCAAGATAAAAAGATGCATAAAAATGTTACGAACGTTGCTTAGTCATATGGAGTACAAATAATGCCAAATGGCTCGTTCCCTTAAATTTAACAGTGGGTCATGATAAACCTTTGTTGCAGAAGCGAACAAGATAAGCTGAACATATGGCTAGCTCTACTCAACTTAGAGAATTTGTACGGATCGCAGGAGTCCCTCAACGACGCCTTTCGCGAGGCGGTCAAGCATAATGAACCTTTAAAGGTATAGCATTTGAGACTACGTTAAAATTGTCCAGTCGTTTCATATCTACATAATCATCGTTGATTAGGTTAAATAAAATTAGTGAAGTTCACCTGTTTGTACGCATTCCTGAAAATACTCATATTTTTAAATGGTCACCCTGCACTAGCTAGCTAGTATGCTCCTTCAGGCACTTACGCTATCAGACGCTTACGTGATCCCACAATTGTTCGTAGAAGATGCGAATGAAGCGTGAATAATAGATGTTTATATATATAGGACGAGCTATAATGGCATGACGCTTTTTTCACCATACAGCACATAAACATTTATCGTAAATTTGCTTTTACTTACAATAGGCACATTCTCTGGATTTTGAGGGAAACAACAATTATTTCTACAGTTTATTTTTGAATAGATAATAAATATTTTCTCGTCAGGAAAAAATTGAGGTCGACCTGTTTGTTCATTGTTGAGCGAACTGAGGGGCGAGGTCTCGGTTTGATTGGCCGACTTTTACCTGAGGCCGTCGTGACCAATCCATGACATGGCATGCTCAATCACATCTGAATTATTCGCTAAGGCCTTAATCGGAATTAACGAATTATTATGAATGTGTTCTTGGAGGGAACAGGTCAACTAGCAAGTCCACACGATTTTCTCTTTGTCGTAGGTTTTCCGTTATGGTGTGCTCTAACCAGCTTTTAACCATAATGAGCTTGTTGTTTTGATCTAGAAAAAAAAACTGACCTTTTTCTAACGTCAATAATAGCGGGGAAACGCTACGTCAAACAGCCCACTAAGATTGATTTGAATTTGAATGCCGTACCTTGTATATGTTTAATCTATGGAGTAAATAAAGCGAGTATTTCAATGAAATGTATAATTCTGATTGGACCATCCATCTACTAAAAACATAACTGATATTGATTTCAAAGCTACCGATATATACCCAAATAAGTGTTATTCCACTTGTAACGCAGGAAAGACCTTATCTAAGCTAAGTACCTTATTGCGTTATAATTATTCCTACTCTTCCGTTAAAATATTCTTCTACTCCTGATATTTTGTTCCTGTTATCTGCCAACAGAGGATTTAACTTCTTGTCAAAGTTTTACATTAAGCCCAGCTCGAATCTAGCCAATTACATAAAAAAAATCAGTCCGAGGCGACCGTTCACTGTGAACGATTTTGGTTAGATAGACGGACACAGATGGTCAGTTTAGTATCATAGATCATGTCATGTTAACAACCTCTTCAAGATCTCATTTGTGTGCATAATAACATTAAGTGAATTATTTGAGTTTTTTTTTCTTTAGTTTGGAACATATTAAAAACTATATGAGGTTAGCTAGATTTAGGCGTTTTTTTCCGGAGCCTATTTTTGCAACTTTTTTGTTATGCACTCTATCGAGGTAAGAGGATTGTTTGTCTTGTATATTAAATGTTTTTAATTTGTAAAAAGAAAAACTGACTATTTTGTTTATTGCTTAGGTGCACCTGCATCTAGCGAAAATCTACGCTTCGTCACACAAACCCAATCAGGCGCGAGAAGCCTTCGAAGTTTTGCTTAAGAAATTTAAGCCATATAAAGAGGTAAGGATAAAGCAAGTTTAACTAGAAAGTTGCAGGATTTAAAGGGATTGCAATTATGCTAGAATGTAGAACAAAATTATGATCTGCTTTTTTTTTGGAACTATGGTTTCCATTGCTAAAATGGCTGAACACGCAAACCTCGTCGAAGTTTGTCGCATAAGCTTGAAGCCACTTGTCTTTGCTCCCAAGAAATTCAAATGAAAAACCTTTTGTACCATATTTAACAAAAATGCAACTAATATGCGTATTTATCATATGTTACATTAATAGACATAAAAAGTACAGCGGTTCACCAAATAATCGGATTTAAATAAAATAAATTTTGTATCATTCTTCCTCACTGGTGGTTACTAAACAGTGTTCTTTACTCACACAAAATTATAGTCATTAATATTTATTTCTCTATCTCTGTGAGCAAGAACAACTGATTATTTTTTAACTCTTTAATTGCTATTTTTTTAACAGTTTTTTATCTTTTTTTTTTGGTTTAATTTCTATTATACAAAATACTGTCATTGTTTTATCTCAAAATAAAGATATTTTCTGTGAACGATTATTTTATGTTTATGGAATAATAAAAGTGAATGTATGGATTAACATAAGAATATATCTGGATACGCACGACAAAGAGTTCATTGTTTTAAGTAAGTTACAGAAAATGCAAGGCTATTTTGGATTACAGGGAGTTGTTTTCCTTTTTTGAACAGTCGTCAAGATTTCACCTGCCGAGAATATTTTTAGAATAATAGTTTTGCTGACTTACTACATGATGCAGGTTGAAAGCATAAATGTACTTTGTCAATTTAACAACCTTATTGAAAAATAGAAATTTAATGTTAACTGCATCAGTAAGATAGCAATACCTTGAACTTTCCTTGTGACGAAGTTTACAAAACCGTTACCTTTTCAGGTATGGATTGAGTTTGGGATGTGGTTATTTGAAACTGGACAGCTACAGGAAGCGCGCCAATTGCTCAAGAAGAGCTTCTCTTCATTATCTGATAAAGAACGTAAGTTATATTTAGAATCGTGCTTGAAATATGAAGTTTTGATATGATAAAACACTACATGCCACTCGATCTATGATCAAATACATGGTTGTAAAGGGCAATTAATTAACAGTACATCTATAGAAGGTAAGTAATTATTAAAGTTATCTGGAGTAAGTATTTAGGAATTTTTAAAGCCCACGAAAACATGTCCAATATCTGATTCATCTATTGGATTGGAAAGAAAGTTCCTGCGCGTTGCTTTATAAACCTCTTTTCTCACTTTCCCTTATTTGAAGTTTCCTTATAATATTCCGCTCGAAAGGGCTCTTCCTGCCCGATCAGCACTGTGAGAATATTGTGTTGTGAGTGCAAATTTAGCTCGAAACAATTCTTTAAGGATAGACATTACAGGTGGGAAAAAGTGCACTTTCGACAACTTCTGTACTACGTATAAAAACAAAAACGCTACCAAAACTCCTTGGGACACTTGCTTAATGTACGGTAATCATCGCAACAAAAGACGGTTCATAGGTGGTTTGCCAAATTTGAAAACGGCGTCAGGATGCCCCTTGCTCCAGCCGACTTTCTGGGTTTGATAATGACTTTCCGAAAGGACACAACAGTTCGGAAAAAACGAACTACACGATTGTCGTTAATTACGTCAAGTCTCTTGATTTGATATAGAAACTTGGAGCGTGAGTACCTCAAAAACTTTCTGACCTCAACAAGTTATTACGGCTCCACACTGCATCTCACGATTCTCCGTGGTATCAAGCATCACAATAAGGATTTTTGCGCCGAACCGTCATTAGTGACGCGCAATATTGTCTGTACGTTAACATTAACCATAAATCGGAGTGGGTGGTACCATAAGAAAAGCTAAGGCCCAGGGCATAACTAGATTTTTATCCTAAGAAAAGTCATGCTTTGCGTTCGGTGGGACTGCGAGAGTCATATTCACTGGGAATTATATTCTACGAAACGGACAGTTGATTGGCACCTTTATTCGGTCTAATTGTACCGAGTTAACCAGGATATTCCAGAGAAAAGACCTAACGTTCGAGGTCGAGTCTCAATTTTTCTGGTCTTTGCGCTGCCGTATTATCGCTATTGCCATTCACTGGGCAATTACCTCCGTGGCCTTACTTTCAGCACGGCTTCAAAATGTAACTGGAAAACATCTTCCAAATCAAAATGCATTACCTTCTAGCGAGACCGTATGCATGATTTATGGGAAAATGCGACTAAGTCACAGGCAAAAGTAGGGAATACAGAACATGATAACTTGTCATCACAAAAATAAAAAAAAAATTAGTAAAAAAAAAATAGTAACCAAGCGTGGGGACTTCCTTTCCAACCTCGTATTTCAAAAGCTTTCGATCTGACGATTCGAGTTATCACGCAATCAACTGGAACCTCGATGTGTTGCTAATTTTAGGAAAAAATCAGCAGCTACTAGAATGCGGTAGAATAAAATACACAATGCTAAAAACCAAATATTTTTAGTTTGTAAGGCCACTCACGTTTAAGGGAGCGGTGAGGCCTATTATTACAGTGCCGTTTCGTAGGTCTACTGAAGAAACCCAAGATACAGAGACCCACTTCATTTTAGCACTATACTGAATAGGTAATTCCTAGAATTTGTTCTCACAGTAGAAATAATCGAAAACGTCAAGAAGATAGAATATTAGAGATTTAAAATAGTCGTCAGAATGTCTCCGTTTTTCTACAAAACGTTTCATGAACTATCAAAGCAATGAAATAGACATTTCATTGCATATGATTACCAGGACGTTGTAGCGCAATCTTCACTTAACTAGAGGTGAGCTTTGCCAGCTTATTTGCCGATTACGTCTTTATAAACAGTCGATGACAGCATAATTCTATTCACTTATTCATCAAAATAATATCATTTCCAAACGCGGTACAAACCTAAGCTTTGTTCACCTATTGATAAACAAGATGAACATGAAGGTTGTACATTATTTGCTGGAAGTAGAATCAGCATAGATCTCTACTCAAAGAGCCTATTTCGTAGCTTGGAGCTCATAAGGAACCGTTCTTCGGTTCCAAGTGTATATTTTAGTTTTTTGATACACCTCTGGCATGCAGGATATAGACGCAATTAGGAACCACTTTATGAGCTTTAATGCATACGTTCCAAAACAAACTAAATTCTAGCGAACGGTGACGTTTTTAGAGAGATACGCAGACGATCTTTGCACCCTCCCAAACATACGATATTAAATAAACTGGCAAGTAATTTATACTAAGAACATGATAAATCGGAGTATTCAGATTGGTGCCTTTCAGATTTGTCGCACACGCCTGATTCAAGAATAGGTGAAAATTTGTCTCACTAACGAATCAGAGCCCTTGTTATTTACGAGAAAAATTGCTATTTACTTATTTGTAGATGCGATTTGAGCGACAGGGTAAGGTTGGCGTTGTGAAATTTCTATATCTTAAAACTCTAATAAATAATGGCTTCATAATAACTCTCTAAAATAATGGCCTAGGGTATGTAAAATCGGTTCAGAATTGCTTCGAGGACCTATTAGGAATGTATTGTCGGGCTCGCTTGAGTTTCTCCCACTAGTTCATGTCGTGAGATACACAAGGTCATTTGAATAAATACAAACATCATGCAACAAATGATTCAACAATAATAACAGCGTTTGTATTTGTGTTCGGTGCCGCCTTAGAGATCGACGTAATTAGACGTTTTGCATCAATGGAATTCTCACACGGTGAACATGAAGTGGGCAAGAGTCTGATGGATAATCTACTATTGTCCTATCCGAAACGAATTGACTTGTGGAACGTCTACATAGATCAACTTGTTAAATTGCAGGACTTCGACTCCGTCAGGTAACTTTACTTCTTCTTAAAGCATTTCTCCTAGCGTATTGCTGTTTTGTAAGGATTTACTTACAACGTAGCTAATATTTTTGTAAATTACTAGAAATATATATATAGCCCTTTGTCCAAAAATTAGTAAGTCGTTTGTTTAAAACTGGGAAATATTCATCTACTCGTTTTAACTTAAGTTGTGCCCTTTGAAGTGATCTCCGTTGGATGCAACACACAGTTCGGCCGGCTACCTCTCTACTGTTGATTTTATCGAATCGAAACGTTTTCCCTTCAGATCTTTGTTCGGCTTCGAAAGTAGAAAGAGTCGCAGAAGCTTGAGTTTGTTTAGTAAGAACTGCTGTACGAATAGTGGAATGTGGGCCAAATGACGGAACCAAAAATAATACACACTCGCGAAATCTACTTGAAGATATTTGATAATACTCTTTGTCATCGGTGCAGCTGGCCTTTCGGGATAAGGATCGTCTTCGATGGGCTCCTATGCGCCTTCGAAACACCATAGTGGCTCGAAAATTTAGACTATATTTTAAAAAAGATAGTATAACGGAAATGTTCCTTCAAGCAAATAGGAAAAAAAAACAACTAGTTTGAACCTATGTAAGTACAGGAGTTTTCTGAGAACCAGTGTAGAACTATAGGAAACTAAACGAATATTTCTTATTTTGTAGTGACAAATATATTTTAGATACACAAAACTTTTCAAACACCGTCCAAGTCTATTCTTAACTGTGTTGAGAGCTGGTTTAAAGATGGCTAAGTTTTGATCTCTAAGACTGCCTCAAGCAACACTGCGGATAGTTCAGTTTTAATTGTTTGAGTTTCTCGAAGAATAGTATCAAACAATTCGTAGACTAAGAGTAGGTAACATGTAGCCAACACATCTAAAGTCGCGCTGCATTAGCGGTTCAGTATGATTCAACAGTGTATGTGTTGTATCTCTTTAGGTCTGAGAATGAGAGCCAAGTATAACGTCGACCATGATTAGAGGCAGACCTATTTAAAAACGTTTTTATTTACTTATAGAATGCCTAACACAGCTTGTTGTCATGTCAATGAAAACGAAAGATGTTATCGTAGAATTTCGCATTTAGCCGATGACTAGGAATAGATCGTCATCCTGTCCTAAATTACCCAATTAAAGGTTTTTTATGTCATTCAATCAGCAATGAAATATTCTGCCAACTTAATTACGTTCTTGTCTAGCGAGGCTAAATGCGACAAAATTATGTAAATACCGCGGGTAGTAATTTTCAATATAAATTCTCACGTGCAACATACTTCAGAAGCAAAGTTTGTACTAGAGGTAGTACTCGAAAAGGGCCTAATTGATAAGAAGATTCATACCTGTAGCCAAGTTGTTTTTGTCAGTCCTTTCCGCGCTGTTGCATTAAGAAATAATAGGGTTACGGTCATATCGATAAATGAAGCATATTTACCTTATGAGCATATTTTGTTTATAACAACATTTTATTTCATTGAAAAGTAGACTTATAAATCTGTGAGCGAATGTCGTTAATACCGAAACCACTTTGGCCTATAGGGCGGAGAACCTGCTTCTCACTTATAGGTTCATAACAGCTGAAACGTTGCCTCACTGCACGGATACATGAAGGATCTAGCTTTTGGGTTTTCCAGTTCGATTGACATCGCCTTTGTGATATATAGTTTGCCTACTAAGCTTAAAGACACGGAAAATGGTTAATATTTAAGACCAAACGCTAATCTCACTTCATTTCACACCTAGAGTTAACCGTCTGAGCAATGCCCAGTGTCACGAGTGCCAATCGATGGAAGAAGCATTTGCCCTGCAGCGCCGAGTATGTGCGCCGTTTACCAAATCAGACATGCCAGCATCGCGATCGTCATATATGGGGCTAGAGTGTCACCTATGATGGTATTCCAAACCAATGTGTTATGCATTTGTGACAGGGTATGAGAGTCATGCTGCAAGGTCAACGCCCATCGTTTCCTCCTCTCGTCGTTTCCAAACCTCGGTGGTTCCCGTACGCAGTGGATTTAGGGCGATCTGAAAACTCTGACAAAGGTGTCGTTGATCTGAGAATGCCAACGACATCTACGCATGCTGTTGGCGCAGAACGGCTAATGTAATAACATTCATTAAATTTCTCGCCATACTGACAAATGTGATGTGAGAAATATAGTACCAAAAAAAGTAACAGTATTGTTGTGTGTTAGAGATCTTTTTTTATTAATTGAAGAACTATTATTGAAGAAGATTTACTCCCTTACTTACAAGATAACTAAGATAACTAATTACACTTCTAGCTGTGGAGCTGGGGACAGCGGCTAACTGTTGACGAACTTTGATTCCATAAGTTGGGCCAAAAAAACCTATATCCACATTTTAGTACGCGCATAACCTGGGATCTAAAAGAAGCCCTTCGTAACAGAAATTCAAACTACCATGGCACTAAATTATGCGTACTTTTGAGAACTGACGAGAGTAAAGCTGGTATTTGGTAAAATCAACAAAAAGATTTCCCTTGTTCGGTTACGCATCGCAACAAGGGAAACTGGATTCTCAACCAGGAACACCCATTTACCATTTACGAGTCTGTGTGCCGCGTCTTAATCCCCGCGAACACATGCCATTTCTGACTCCCCAAAGACCGCATCGTCGCATACACTGGAAAGATGTTCCTTGCCAGCAGCGTACGAAATTTTTCCGTCGGACATTAACAAACAAACATCACAAAATGTTTTCAAAATTGCATCAGATATTTTCATTAAGGAAAGAACGACTGATTGAACACTAAGTGGAAATAACAGCTTTAATTCATAAAAATTAACTCTTAAATGCCTTCGTCGGCGTCCAGGTTAGCTCGATATAAAATAAATTGTATTCTATCATTGTCTCTTCTAGGCACAAATTCAATAAGCTTCTCACTGTTAAACTTCCGGTTCGTAAGATGAAATCCGTTTTTAAAAAATGGCTGGACTTCGAGCAAAAGCAGGGAACACCTATGGAGGTCGAAAACGTCAAAAGAAAGATCGTCGATTATATTGATTTGGACGATAGCCATATAAGATCATAAGCTGAAAAGTGGTCAAAAGAGGTCTTCACTCGAACCAACCCTACTGTAAACGCGTGCGCGCGTCTGTTCAAATACCCATACAGATCTTGGCGGTGACAACACTACCATTATGGAATTGTCTAATGCAAGCGTTAACCAACTAGCGTAATAAACCAGCAAGATATAAAAATATATTTAGCTGACGCTGTATTAAAAGAAGCATATGCATACTTTAAATAAATATGTATTTAAGTGAAACAGTTGATTCATAGCAAATATAAATACAATAAACTAGTTAGCCTTATTTTTTATTTGCACTTTTTTTTATATATAACACCAATAAACCTAATCCACATACGTAAAAGGCTGTTTCGAACAGTCTGTGTCTTACATACTTTAAACTGCACAGTTTTCACACTATAGATACTATAGATACATTACGTTTGCGCATCTGATTACTCCATAACAAACATAATGTTCGATCGTTTACATTCTCTAACCATTCCAGGTCGTTAAAGAAGCTTTTGAGATGTATTATAAGGATATTAGAGATTCTGACACAAAATCTTAACCACATAAATTGTCTCTGCGCCAAATACATTCTTCTATAGTATCCTTTCATTTATTACAGTTCCTTATTTATCACATGCGTAGTTTGAAGGCGGGGCGCTGTTTCTGGCATCATCTTACTTCCTATTATTATTATAGTTATCTAAAAGCCTTTTCTAAGGATTTTCTATATAGACGTAGGCAGCGTATTTGTTATTTAGCCCATTTGACACCTGACAAGTTTATCAAATCCTTTGGGAAATATTAAGGTGTCCACCGTTTGATGCGTATAGGGCATTTTTTTTTTCTCAAGAATACAAATAAACATCCTGCATCGTTATTTAATAGAGTTTATCCGTTCACCCACAAAGGGTATATAAGGATCACATGTGTACTAGTACACTAGACGTGAGGTCGGCCTAATTTGCTACGTATGCTTATAGGGCTGAATTAAGAGTTTTCCTAAACAGCTGTCAATGTATTGGGTGTTGCACCATTCTTCCGATTTCCCAGCTGTTTATCTTCGTTTTCATTGACGTTCACCCATCTCGGCTATGACGTTAATCCACACCTACCGTTCCTGGTCGCAATGATGACTCTCTCATTGACGTCACGCGTGCGCCATCACCCGTATCCAAGTTTCCGTCCCCTTTCCCTCGCTCGAAACGACAAGACGAACTATGATGAAGAGACCCTTCCTAAAGCTAAGGTGACCTGTTACAGTCCCATATCATAAGGGTGGCAATACTCCGTTTTTTTCTGCTCCATCCTCAACTTAATCAATTTTTGTGTTCCTCTAGGGAGTACCTTTTTGGTCGCTCGCGACTGTTCCGATGGAGCCGAGGAAGAACGAAAAGTACGTGTCTGCTACATAGAATAGAGACACATACCATGGGGGGAGGGAAATCGGAGAGAGGCATGCGAGAAAGAACGAAACACAACCATACAGCTTGACAATATGAGAAGACTGCGGAGGGAGGATCTAGCGGCAAGACGAAAAACCGCCCAAGGCAATAGCCATCTACTGCTTCCAATAGTCTTCAGTTTAGACTGGGCGAGTCATCATTCGTGAAGTGGGCTTTTACCTATATTTTGTATATTCCTCGGCCCCAACGAGCCAAACACACGCACCTCAACTTTCGTAGTAGTGACGCGTTTCGATTAATAAAAAGTCGATAGGAACAAGAATTCTTTGTATTAGTGCAAATTTTATTTACATTTACGGGCACCCGGTTTTATATCTAAGTATTTGCCACGCTAGTGTGAAATACGCCAGCGTTCACTAACTGCCGTAGCCATTGAATTCACGCTTTCTTCTTGTATAGTTTTCATGGAGTTTAGGGACAAACCGATCTTTTTTACCAAATTTTGTTATTTAAATATAGGTTTACTCAAATTTTGTTATTAAGCTTAGAACTTGCAGCAGAATACGTTCGAATCTAAAGGCTGTATAGCAAGCATTTGGGAAGAAGAGACGGATAGAGTCTCAGATTTCATGAAACTTTGCTTATCAAGTAGAATTTTTGACACTATCGATTAAACGAAGGTTCAGCGCAACATTAGTATTGGAAACTAATATATTAAGTTTTGTTTCTTTAAAGATATTATGTAGCTTATATTCCATATTCCCCAGCAATACATCTGAGTTCGGCTTTAGTATAAACCACGATTGATTTTTGGGTATACTAGAAGCATCACTTAGTCTTCACAATATCAATATTCGATTGAGCCGTACATTCTTTTAAATGCAATAATTTAAGGATCAGTTCTTTTTTTCAATAAAACGGAGTTTTATGAGTAGGTATTTTCCTATAATTCTTCGTCATGTTTTAAACAAGAAGCGTTGAATGATGACGCGACTACGTGGTTCTATCTTTTGAAAGCCTTAGGGGCTTCGCGCTCCATAACATAGGGCCGCAACGGAGAGGAGAGTTTGCGGCGAGCACAGCAGCCATCTGGTAGCATCTGGAATGGCCATAGGTTGTGTGTAGTAACGAGCGTGTATTCGCCTTAGTACGACGCTGTCTATCTCCGTTCTTGACCAACCGGTCAGCCACAGGTTCAACCCAGGACAAAGTGGCAGAACGGTACTCTAGCTCCGAGACAACCCAGACGTGGTGCGGCCAGTTGCCAGCCATCAATAAGATTAAAATCAGTGTGCCTAACGGCTAGCACCATTGACAGTGTAAATTAGTAATTCTCATATTCATTCAGTGCGTTAGTAGACCATTCGAACTCGCAGCATCAGCAAGCGGACGTCTTTTGTTACCATTACAGAAGGATTAATCAAAGCATTACATGTAAAAGCAGCGGTCGTCTCTGCGTGCGACTTCTCCCACCTGTAGGCAGCCTCAGGCAGTGAGCAACGGTGCGTTGATCAATGACGGATTTCTTCCCATAACTCAAAGTGTATCTACTTGTGACTTATCCAGTGAACGTAGCTGCAAGTCACGAGAGACGTAATCCCGATCTTTGAAAGGAGGTTGAAGTTACGACAGCCGGAATACCAATAGAAATATCAATTTGCGAGGTAACTGGCAGTGCTTCGGCGACCGATATGTTATTCCATTTGCCAAACGTAGTGTAGAGAAGAAATCTGGTCTACTCGTAGGTACCAAAAAAGAGAAGGACAGTCCTCGCCAAAGCTAACGAAGCAACGTATAAACAACAAGTCTACGTGGAAAGATTGCCAACTGATTCGAATTCTATATTGCCAAGATGGGTCAGTCGCCGGTTAGTTCTTATCTGACAGTTGTGGCGTTTGCTCTGGCAGTATTCGGAAACTTTTGGAACTTGTCCTTGGGAAACCAAACCATAAAATATTTGCAGATGCCCGGAGTGGCTCCCGAACAGGTAAGATTAACCCACCGCTATTCGCTCGTAAAACAATAAGTTGATTTTCAGTGACCCACGGCTGATACTGGCGTTGTTATGTATTGTCGCAATACTCTACGTAGATGGTAATTTTTAACATCGGGTAGTCGAAACAATATCTGTATTTCGAGCCTTTATTAAGTAATCGATTTTGGTTTAAAATAATAATAATGAGACCGAAAAGTGTTCAGAGGTGGATTCAATATTTATTGATCATTGGTGCCCATATTACCACTTTGCCAGATATAGAATTGATCTTTTCAAATTATGTTTTCCCTGCTACCCTGCAACGATGTCCAATGAAATAGACTTCGACACGGCAGTGTCTGCCGGCACGCTTTGGGATTGCCTTGCGATGCCAAATGTTAGAATTTGGGCTCGATTATGTTATTTAAATTAGGCATTGCTTCGAACTGGCCCGTTTTCCGTGATGTCGTATATACTCCTAAACAATAAAACGTAAAGAGCTTTCCGGCAAATTAAATGTAGGTCTCAGTAAAAATGATGGAGGGTTTAATGCACTTTGAATTTACAAGACCTGTTTTACTGGGCTATCTTTCACCAATGCATGTTCAGCAAGTTATAAAAATCTTTTCAGAACTAGTAATTACGGGGTTTATTTAATACAAGTGCTGTGTCTGTATACCAGAGCGCAAACATTGATTGCTCCAAATTTATTACCCAAATGTTTATAAAACGATCTTAATATTTTTTAAACTCAACGAATTTTTGATTCGGTTGAAAATGTTTTCTGAGTTGTATGCCCAAATGATGCGTTCAGGTTTCCAAAAGCGTTGTATCCCACCTGGCTAGAAGGTAATGAAAAAAAACATAGGCCACCTGATGACAGGTCATTCTTTCACGAGGAAATCTAACTTTTGGTAAAAACGCGAAGAAAGCACGTCAAACACATACACACAATACACAAGAGCATTTCGTTGAATAGTGTAAGATTTTGCTTGTAGAATGATTGTTGAAACAATAAATGCATAAAACATGCTGATATTACCTATTCAACAGATAACTGTTATTAAATATAATAATTGTTACTTTTGGATTTACAATTTTATTAATATTGTATATAATATAATATTGACTTATTTGCGCTATTCTTATGTTGCCGATTTAATTTAGGCTTGAAAAGGTTGTAGATTTATTACCTGAATTAGCATTTTATTCATTGGGCTATACTTGATTTCCGCATTTTTGTTCGATCAGCCCGCCAAAACAGCACGCTATTCTGCACTTGTGTTACACTGTTCCAGGCTACGTATTCTATAAGAAAGACAGTGTGCGTTACAGAATATTTGCTTTAATTTATAGGATAAGCTAATCTGTTTTCAGGTAATAGTTGCGTGGCTATAATGTTCTTATTTGTAAATTCTCATGCATTTCCAGTAGAACTATGTAAATAAAGATGATACGGTACGGCTAAATATTGCCACTGCTGACGAGAACATGACCAGTTACTTGTTGCCTTCGGTTGATACAGGCAAATGGTGTGCGTACCATCACGATTTGTTATTTAACTGAAAAAACACGTTTTAGCTAGTATGATCTAGTAAATGTCATGTTCGAGACAACTGTAGTAAAGGAAAGATGCTCCAAATTGAGCTCGATCACCAACTTAGATTAAATGTCTAAGCAGATGCGCTTACACCAATGCACTATGTAACTATGATAGGGCTCGCTTGATTTTTCCGTCCTTTATAAGCCGTTTATAATCTACCTATTGTTACGAAAAAACTTTGCCGTTTAGGGCGGAACATGAACTATCTTTGCTGATTTTTTTTTTGCAAATATTTATTGTGCTTTGTTATGTATCAGCCACAGAAGAAGTCACGCAACACGTACATGTTAGGCTGCTTGGTAATTGGTTCAGTAGTGCCGCTATTATAGATCTCATAAACGATGTTGACAAGCAAAAAACACCACATACGCACTGTTATCGATACGTAGCAAGGAGCTACTCCCACAAATAGTCAAGTATAATGAATAAACGATGATAAGTAAAGACACACATAGGATATATATATATATATATATATATAATAGAGAGTTACACTGGATGACATGTTTCAAAACTTGAAGAACGATTTAATTAAATAAAATAGCCGAATATTTCGCAAAATGAACTTGCTAATTAATTTTCGCATTTTCAGTACACGATTTATAGTTCCGACTGTAGAAATCTCAGACTTATGTGAAGACTTATTATCAATTACAGAAGGATACATACCTCTGTGTCGGGTTTAAGATGCCTGATGAGACAAAATATGTCGGTAAGTTTGCATTGCTTTTTGCTCCCTAGTTTTGTTCACCTAGAAGATCGTAACGGTGCTTTCCAGTATAACGAACCATATAGGTATTCTGGTCATCGAACATCTTTATATTTGCGCGTTGCTTGTTCATATTCTATGCGAAAAATATTTGTTGACATAACGATCATATATTTATAGGAAGGTAAATTCAATTTTTAAATGCTATTTATCTAATGGGATGTCTACCAGGTTGGTAATATTATGTTTACAAAAAGTGATCGTCGACATTGACTCTTTGCTATTGAATTTTTCGTTCGTACTCTGCTCTACATTTAGTACCTGAGGGCTACGAAATATTCAAACATGAATCTAAGCATGCCAACCCTGATCTACGCATTACTATGATGGCAAAATTGTTCTCGTAAAAACTGAATTGTGCCATTTTAGCGCTTAGGTTGTTTTTGCAAAAAATGTGAAAAAGCCATTTGTTCGTTCTCTGTAAACGGCCATCAGTATTTCATATTCAAAAAATAACCACACAAAACAATACGAAGAAAGTAGGAGTTGTCTCATGGCGTTTCAGTGCTCGTATAGTTTCACATTTCGATGGCATCTGAGATCATTTGATGTTAAGCGCGTTCGTTTCTGGTGCCGTCTGTGAACATGTTCCTGAAAGGAGGGACATAAAGCACGAAGACAATTATGACGATGAATCATTTCAGCTTTTCTCAATATCGTGCTTATTGAATAGTGACCTTATTATTTTTATGCTGAATGAGTAAAAGGAATACAAAAAAATTGTGACGTTTTCATGAATATATTTGAATATTTTTATAGTAGGATAGGAATATTTCGAGCAAATTGCTTTTATGAAGCAACGGTGGGGAAGTTTGACTCGATCTCTATCTGTCAATGGTTTCCTGGACAGTCTTTTTTGCTGTAGACAGTGGATAAAGCCAATTTGGATGAAACTTAAAAGCTAAGCATTTGCAATACTGTCATGATACTATTAAAGACGTGGGCTAGATAAAAGAAAATATGAATTTTAGTTTGTCTATTCGACAAGCTGTAAAACCCTGCATTATATGTTCCAAAAAACTATTAGTTTTGTTATGTTATTATGATTTTACTAGAGATCGCGAGTGCAACAGGGTAAGCTGGCGTTTTCGAAGTGATATATTTTTCTTATTTAATTTTTTCAGTCGGATTTTTACCAAACGCGACCGCGCATACTGCTCATCACATCCTCGTCTATGGCTGCTCAATACCCGGCTATCATCAAAGAGACACTCCGCGTGCCATTTGGGATTGCGGAGAAATGACAGGCATGACACAATTGTCGCGACTTATTTTATTTCTATCTAGTGTAACAGCTAACTATTATTTTATTATAGTTATTAATAATAAAAGTATTTTATCTTTAATATTCTAGCTTATATAGAAAATCATATTATTCTTATGTTGAACAGCGGAAACTGTAATGACTTAGTAAAAAGTAGATAGACAAATAGAATGAAATTTATTGTAGTATTCGCCATTATTGCGCTGTGAAACACAGGCGGTCAAAGTAAATATCGTCGAGCTCCCGTTTGTGCAGATGGCAGCCAAATTCTTTACGCTTGGGCGCTGGATGCTCCTCCGCTTAAGTTACCAAAAGGCGTCGGATTTAAAGTTGGCGGGAACTCCGGAGTTAATTTTCTTATTTTACAAGTGGGTATTATATAGCTCTCATTACAATATGCGATATGCGGAATATTAGCAAAATTTTCTGTGTAACAAGTTTAACTTATTAACTGAATATTCTCTAAGCAATACGTTTTTATTTATGCATTATATTTTCTCACCCTTAATAACTACCAAGTGATAATTCGCTCTCACAAAAAATAAGTTACTGACACAATTATCAGGCAGTTCCCTTGTGAAGGGACACACAGTTGGTCAAAGCAAATTCATTGTTAAAAACATTCGTCTATAGCAATTGTCCATAGGTAGTTAACATCACTCTATGCGGCAAATTTCAATTATTTGCAGTACTTTTTTTCGGTTAGTGCATCTAAATGTGCCCAAATTGAACTGTATATCGTTGTGTTGCTTTATCGAAAAGTATGAGTATTTACTCTACGTATATGGGAAATTTCCTGCAGGTCCATTATGCGGATGTATCTTCCTTTGTGAATGGTAATAGAGATCACTCAGGAATTTCGTTAGAAATGGTCGACGGGTCATCTGGAGTTGTTAAACGACGTGCGGGTATTTATCTTTTAGGCACAGGAGGAATGCTTCCGGCTAAAAGAGAGAGTAAGTACTTCAAACCTGGACGTAAAACACGTTTGTTGTCTAGAAAAAATCATCAGAGTTGTTTCTATTCCTAATAACTAAAGCAGGCGCTCAAGCGGAATAATAATTTTTTAGTTCCAAGGGAATCGCTGGACAATCCCCTTAGAGCCAATACAGCGCTCGTGGAACATAAAGAACTTGATCGGCCACTAGTATTGTCAAACTAATTCTGGTAAGGCTCATTTGGCCAAAGTCATGTTTCACACGTAAACTAGAAGGACTGCACGTAAAAGAACAATTTAACTAAGTCCATTCTCCTGACTGATCGTATTTTATGTAACGAAATACATTCAATATAAAAAAATTTGCACCACTTAGTCATTTCAAAAACCGAATAATCCGTATTGCAACACCACAATTGTAAAATACTCAGATATTTTACTAATATAACATGAACAATCCTTTTTTAAGCACCTCTTGTGTCTCAGAAATTACCAACCTACTTATACTTATTTCTGCTTCCGTTCTGAGCCTATATTTCCAAAATCGTAAGCTAGTTTTATCTACCTTCACCTTCACAGTTGGTTTATCATTCAGAGAACTATAATCCACACCTGCCATACAGAATATGCGGACTCAATATTTGCAGACTCTTTCTGTAAGACATTATCATAGTAATTGATGGCTTCCTTGATTGGCTTCAAAACTAGCCATTTTATCATGTAGAGCTACCTGTAACTGTATTACATTGTCCTTAGCCCATCTGGAGACGGCCTGTAAGATTGACGAGGACGTCACCATGTTCCCGTTTGCCTTCCGCACACATACTCATAAATTAGGCCTTGCGGTCTCTGGGTGGAAGGTGAGTTCGTCAACTTGTCAGTCGCTAAACATGTACGGATAGCCCTAAAGGACAAAAGCGATAAAAAAACGTATTCCGCGTTTTACACAGAACGATTAGCTACTTACCCGTTGCATTAGCTTTCATTAGCTGATGAAGAGTGAAGTTAGACTGCAGAACGCAAGATGCACTTATGGATCTTATTAGGTCGTTACGCGACAATAGTAAAATGTACTTTTCTAACGAATACACACAGAAGGGGGCATTTAAACTCAACGTTTTTATAAGCTTGTTTAGAGACTGTCTGTAAACAAAGACAGATACTTCAGCCATCTTTTTTGGATGTGCTAAATTAATAATTTTTAATGGTCATGTGCTTTCGTCTCAGCCACGTCTTTAATTCAGGACCTAAACAACCCTCTGGTCATTTTCAAAATATTTTTCCTTTAGTCCGCAAATGACTCTTTTAAGGTGACCGTGGGTCAAACGGTACTGGTAAGTGAAACTTCAATAATAAAGTACGGTCCGAGTACGCTATGCACAAGAATTCTAGCGGAAATAAAATTTATGTTAACAGCAGGCCATAACTCATAGAAATACAACAACTTATGACGGCCAACAAGCACAGAAGGAAAAAAACTGGCTTAGAAAATCTGAAAAGGAGCAACTGTTGGAGTTCATCTGAACGACATATTGATAATTTGGTCCTCGAAACAACTTTTAAATTTATATAAGAAATTTAAATGTATCAAACATGTTTTTGACCAATTGTTTTTGTGAATATTTGAACTTTTTAAATATAAGCCCTATTGAGGACCTTTCGGTTTGCTTACTAGAGAATTTCTTCGGATTTTTTTGAAGTTGTATGAAGCATGCGAAAAGAAAATCTATGATCTTGGTGAGGGTTTGTCCTGCGGACACGCATTGGATAATAATAGTCTTTGCGTAAATTCCAAAAATGACGCACTATTTTTCGCCATGATTAATTCACTGTTTTATTCTAGAGAGGACTGGCCCTTTCCTGGTATTAAGAATAGCAAACGAACGAATGCGTGCTATCGCAAACAAACCGGCGCAGTTTCTAAACTCAATGCCCAACCTTTTATTTTGGAAGTGAGTCTTACGAGTAATAAATATAAATGATATTTCTCATCTATGTTAGAGTCTCGGTTACATAAATCGGTGCTAGCGTAGCGACAAATATCTCATCTCTATTAGTAATATGTGTAATTTCTGTCAGACCCTTAGTACCCGCGGCTATAATAAAGCTGGTTGAGAGAAATTTGTTCAACCTTGTCGAGTTTCAAAAAGCATTTTTAGAAGGTTATCTCTATAAACAAGAAGTCTATCGAGGAAGAAGTTTTGGGATTTTTTATACTAAGAGACAAATTTTATGCAAGGGAAATTTCTGTAGAGAGAAATAGAAAGGCTTGAATTACCTGTGTTAAATGATGAACTTAGACTTTTAGTTTGGCCACGGTTGTTTATACAAAAGTGTTTAAAGTTCCAAACCTAGGAGATCATGTATTAAAAATTACACAATATGTCTTTAATGTACACTTTTATTGTGAATATAATCATAATATAAGTTTTTATTGTAAGTCATCAAGTTTTATCGAAAAATTAGTTATAGGCTTCGTTCTAACTAGGGTGATGCTGTGTTTGATCAGGTGGCTCGTGATCCGTCATCAAAGAGGAATCAGTGGACGTTGATTGGAAAAAGAAATCCTCAGCTGCCACAAATGTTCTACCCTGTGCGTCCTATTTTTTAAGATAGCATATATATATATATATATATATATATTCAAAGGGAATATGAGCAAAATTATAGTCAATAAGCAAAGTGTTATTTTATATTATATAAGTTCATATGAACTTTTCTACCATGTGAATTCTTTGGTAACTAGATCTATACATTAATACAATTTAAAACCTAAAGCTAAATAAGTGTTTTAGCGTTGATGTTTGGTACTGCTATTAAGCGTTCGGACTATAACCAAAGCTGTAGAATTAAATATCTCAATTGAATTGAATAGCAATCATGCTTCTGTGACATGTGATACTCAGAGCTTATCAGACATTAGTTTTGGGTGACAACGGCACTCGGTGAGCGTATCTGTCATGTTTTATAACTGTTTTTTTCTTTCAACACGTTTTACATGTGTTAGCTGAACGAGCCGTTGAAAATTAAGAAGGGCGACGTGCTGGCAGCACGGTGTACAATGTTCAACTTCCGTGATCATACTACTTTCATCGGGATCACGAACAATGACGAGATGTGTAACTTCTATATCATGTACTATGTTGGTAAGTTCGCGGTAATGATTCCGCTTGCGGAAAAATCAAATTTGGTAATTGCAGTTTTTATTTTTCGCAACCTAAATTAGCTTTTAAATTATTTGGATTGCTTTTTGCTGAATCCAAGGGACTCTTAGGTCCAACTGGTTTAAAATTCATAGCTTTTTTTTTAACACTCACACAAGGCTTGAGAAAACGGTTTGTGGAATTTGATAATTCAGAAAAAATAAAGCTAGGTGACATCTAACACCTTTAATCTAGAGCAGTGTAACACGAAAATGAGGAGCACTAATCACCACACATTTTCTATTAGATTATTTATAGATGTTTTAATTTCTAATTTATTTACTAATTCATTTAACGGTCCTTAATTTAAATAGAATTAGATTTATTGTCGGTTTTTACAGAAGTGTAAAATTTTTAATAGAAGCTTTTGTACTAGACACCTAGGAATCGACAATAGGTCACTTCAATACATACATTTTTCTAGGTACTTTCTAGTAATCTTTCGCATGATGCCTTTTATTAATCATGTGAGTTTCGAGTAAGATATATGTGAGTTCTAATAGTTTCAATATGTATAAATATTCACCTAAACTAACAAGCCCGTGCGTCGAATAAAACAATACAGTTAGACGTTCCACGGCCCGCAATGACACGTAAAACATTCGTTTAAAGATCTGACGAAACGTTTAAACGTCACGTTTTTCAAACCTGAGCTGCTGCTGTTGTTGCTATATTCTGCAGATGGTGACCGCATTCTCGATGAGAAATATTGTTTCAGCGCGGGCTATCCTTCATATGACTGGGTGTCCGATCCTCGTATCATCACCGTTCCCAATTGGGTGGACAAAAGCGCAAGTAAACTTGACTGAGCTAAATGGCCACAAATGAATAGACGTTAGTTTCGATTTCTCTAAAAAAATCAGGCAGTTGGATTGAATTTGGATGAAAAGCTTTATTATACTTGCCAACGGCTTTCCGAATCGGACTATTTTATTTTTTTGTCGGCTATAGATAAAGACAGAACTACATACTGCAGATATAGATGTGTTAAAGGGCGCTTGTTTTTGTGTTGCGCCTATCATAGGTTTAAAGAAACTGATAGTTCTTACAGTTTTACATAACGCAAGTTTAAGCAAGTATAAATACAAATTTAAAAAAACGAATATAAAAAAAAATATCTAGATTTTAGCCAAGAATTGAGCTTTTTTTCGCAGTGTAAAAAACCCTTAATTAGGCCATATCGATGCTTGGAACTAGTTACAGCGAATACGAGTACACTGTCGGACAAGATCGAACCAATGGACCAGATGAAAATGAAACAGTCATCGATTATCGCTTAAGCGCAGGAGGTGCAACAACTTACTGTGATGTAGAAGAAATTTTGAGGACTGAATATGGAATACGGCAGGTTACACTGATCGAGTTTTGGACCGAAGTTCTCGTAACAAAGTGGCTTAGAGTATCCCCTTAAAGAATAACAAACTTATAGAAAATTTTTTGCTCGTCACATGTATCTTCAAGTGGGAAGCAGCGTTTGGCTAAGAAGTAATAATCCTACACAAATGGGTGTTAGGATCAAGCGATCAGAGTAATCGTGAATATTTAACGAAACGTGGTGGTTGTCAAAGCAAAAAAGCCCTAAT